>NC_090728.1:10643233-10653233 GCF_036898095.1 Palaemon carinicauda
GAGTTTCGGTGAATTAGGTAATCGATTCTCTTGGTGCCTAGGCTAATTGCTTATGGAGCCTTAGTATACTTTATCATACTCCCCGGTTGCTTTCTTTTCTTCGGAGAAGGTATGCAATCCCTTTCCCTCTGTTTAAGCCTTGGGCTTATCCCTAAGTGGTTTTTTCCGAATTTATTTTCGATAAAACTATACTAGGGTGTTACTGTACCTTCCTGTTCCTGCTGAGTCTGGTTCAAAGAGGGACAGAACAACAGAGTTTTTAGTCTGAGTCCGTGTTGTTTGGCTTGGGGCAGAGTCTCCCTCGCTGACCTAACACTTACAAAGGGAGCTGAGCTCCCTTAGGTCACTGTCGAAGGTTTCTGTAGTTATGATTCCTTCTTGTGTGATCGACCAGACTAAGTCCTGTTGCTGTTCTCGGGGAGGATAAATCTTCCCTTGGGAGTTGCAACGCCTTCCTTGCTTTGGTGCTCTGGAAGCTGGCAGGTATTATACTACTGCGCTGGCCCTTTCCCTTAGATCTCCCTTAGGCTAAGACAGAGTTCTTGGCTGCGGGTGATCTGTCACTAAAGCAAGGTTGGCAGGACCCTCTTGTCCCTTCCCCCTCTATCTCCGTAATGGCCTAGCCATTACTGTACTGTACCTTGCCGGCCGGCAGAGCTGGCCGGCAGGGGTATTACTGTACCATATGTCATTCTACTTCTGGACCTAGTATAGGTTGGGATATGGATTGACTAAGCCCATTGCCGGCCGGCAGAGACGCTGGACGGCAAGGGTCTTATGTTTTCGAGTGCTGCCCGGACCTCTCTTGGTCCCTCATCCATGCCTGCCGGCAGAGCCGGACGGCATTGGTCAAGGAAGCCTGAATTAAGTTTCTCCCCTTCCTTATATGCACTCTTTCGGTTGCCGGGCTTGGGGGGTTGTGTACACTCTTATCCCGGCATCCATTCTTTTTTCTTCTAGTGCTGTACCTGTCCCGGCAGCCGGCCTATGAGGCCGGCAGCCGGGCAGGGGTAGTCTTCTGGTTCTTTTGCTGCCGGCTGGCATCGGTCTTGTACCTTTGCCGGCCGGCTTATGTCAGTCCTTGTCTGCCGGTCACCAAGAGTGTGGCCGGCAGCTGGGTACTACCTTGTGTAGTTGCTGGCCGGCAATCATTGCCGGCCAACACTGGCTGTTGCTGGCCGGCAGCTGCTGCCGCCGGCACAGGCATTTGAACCAGAGGGCTGCCGCCCTATAGCTGTTAAGTAGTATACTTTAAAGCTAATTGTGGTGTGTGCCGGCCGGCAAAGGCAGGCCGGCACACATCCTCCTATACTGTACTAGTATTCTTCTGTATAGCATATACAGTAAGAAGAAAACTATAGTAAAAGTTTAGGTACAGCACTGTATCTTCTAATACTATTGTGTTTTCTTACACAGCCCTTTGCTGTTGCCCTCAGACAGGAAGCAGAGTTCTTCCCCGTCTATTATCCAGGATTTTTAAAATCATTGCCTAGGTGTGAGCTCCACCTGTTTCCTCTGGAAACCTTGCATTGGTTACTCTAGTAGAGATAAACCATTTTTGATTTTATTATCCGGAAGGCTGCAACAATGGGTTGTGAGGGAAACACAAGTGTGTGTCTTTCATTTATGAATTGTTATGCTATACTATGCATATCCAGTGATACATAGTTCACTTGATACTCATGGAAATTTCTTCTCTTTACAGGAGGACCCTCCGAAGTGCGGAAATGTTTTCTGCAATGTCCGCAGCAAGAACCTCTGCGGACATGAGTGTTGTAGGAGACACGCAGCATGCGCTGTCTCCAAGGATGATCTCCAGTATTGGGACCCTCAGGTATGTACTGTATGCACTAACCTGATTACTGAGGCTTTTGATTCCCCTAGAACGGCGGAATCAAGGGATATAGCTAGGGAAAAGCTTCGTACTTGGGTAAGGGGCTTCAAGAAGAACACCTCTGGCCCTTATCTTCCAAGTGAGAAGATGAGGGCGTATCTTTTTCCCCAGGCATCAGCTGAGGCAGTGATTCCCCAGCCTCAAGAGGAGATCCTTCAAGATCAAGTCCAGGTGGACGAGGAAGTCGCAGATGCGATGCAAGACATCCAGTTGTGTGACAGGATGTCTGACCTGGACGATCGTTTGGAAGAAGACCTACTGGCAGAAGGTCAGGATCAAGTTCAAACCCCGGATGTCGTAGAGGATGAGGTCGACGAGGTGTCGGCTACTCCGGTTCAGATGCCGGAGCCTATCCCCTCAACATCGGCTGGCCTCCCAGTAGAACTGGGACAGGCCCTCTCTTCGATTGTTGGAATGATCCAACAAATGCAGAAGGAGAATCAGGAGAAGGCGGCTGCAATGGAACTGCGTATGCAGTCCCTGGCAGAATCACATGGGCCCCGGAAAAGGCTCAATGTGAAAGACCTTCCCATATGCTCAGATGCTAACCCATGGAGGTATGCTGAGCACATGCCGATGACGACTGGAAAGATCGTCATTTCGGATAAGCTGGGTTCAGTTCCCCTAGAGGAGGTAGAATTCTGGCCCAGCAAGGCATCATATCCGGACTGCTATGTCCGGCTGAGAAAAGAACCAGCTTCAAGGGAGGAGACAGAGCCGAAGGAGGTCATTGTTATGGACCACGCTAAGGCTCAAGCCCTACTTTCATCCTCGATGAAAGAGAGGGGCTTCTCGAATTCGAAGGTAGCTGCATTGAGCAAGAAGCTCCCTTCGTTTGTGTCCTCTCCTGATAGAGCCTTCCCCTTTTTACAGAAAGGGTTTGCGGCTGTCCTAAAGGCAGTCGAGGCCGGCAAGCCTTGCCCCTCCCTGGAGGAGTGTAAACCCTTGTCGCTGGCTCTACCTATGGACCACAAAGACTGGAAGGATGTCCATCTAACATTCTCAGTGGGAAAGTTGGAGGCTGATATTGCCGGACGGCAATTCGGCGAGGACCTCCCCAAGCTGTCCGAATCTCTTTTACGAAGAGAGTTCGAGACAAAAGAAAGACTGGCTGCCTCAATGTCTCATCAGACTACTCTCGAGACGATGGCAAGTGACCCCAAGGTCCATGAAATGTTCATGGTAGTGGCTAAGTCTCACTTAGCCACAGTGACGAAGGACCTTTATAACTTCGTCAAGGCAAGGAGAGCTTGCAGGGAGTTCGTGTTCACCGGGGCTTCGGTGAGACACGAGCCAAGGAAGTTAATCTCCTCCAACATTTGGGGAAAAGACCTTTTCCCTACCGATGTGGTCAAAGAGGTTGTTGATAAGGCCGCCGTGGAGAATAGAAATCTTCTCCAGAAGTGGGGCCTGGCTATCAAAAGAAAATCTTCCCCGGATGAGGGTCCTCAACCAAAGAGTAAGAATATGAAGACTAGGCTACCATCTCGGCCAGCCAAGCCTTATAGACAGCAACAGCAACTGCAATTGCCTTTGCCTCCAGTGCCCCAGATGGTGGCACAAACCCCGACTGCCTTTCAGTGGGTACCCCAGGCGGTGCCAGGTCAGTCAACCACATTCGCCCCAACGTTCGAAGGACAGTCTTCTTCCTTTCGTGCAAAACCTAGAGGAGCAGCCAGAGGCTCGTCTAGGCGCCCCTCAAGGGGAAGGGGATTCAGAGGTGGTCGTGGTCAGGGAGGCAAGACCTCAGGACGGCAGTCCAAGTGAAATGATACCGGTAGGAGGGAGACTGATGAAATTTTGGGATCGCTGGACCTTCGATCCCTGGGCCCAAAGCCTACTCAAGAATGGACTGGGTTGGAGCTGGTACAGCACTCCACCCCCATGCCTTCGGTTTTTCCAACACTCCACCCCCATTTTGGAGGAGTACGTTCAAGAACTGTTGGAGAAAAATGTGATCCGAAAGGTGAAGTCCATCAAATTCCAAGGGAGGCTGTTTTGTGTTCCCAAGAAAGACTCGGAAAAGCTCAGAGTCATTCTGGACTTGTCACCACTCAACAAGTTCATAGTGAATTGCAAATTCAAGATGCTAACACTGCAACACATAAGGACCTTACTGCCCAAGAGGGCATACTCAGTCTCTATAGACTTGTCAGACGCCTATTGGCACATTCCAATCAGCCGTCGACTCTCCCCCTACCTAGGGTTCAGGCTACAACGAAAACTGTACGCCTTCAGAGCCATGCCATTCGGGCTAAACATAGCCCCAAGGATTTTCACGAAGCTTGCGAGCGCAGCTCTCAAACAATTACGCCTAAAGGGAATTCAGGTAGTAGCCTACCTGGACGACTGGCTGGTGTGGGCAGCATCCGAGACCGAATGCTTGCAAGCTTCCAGTCAGGTGATCCAGTTCCTAGAGTACCTAGGCTTCAAGATCAACAAGAAAAAGTCTCGACTTTCTCCATCCCAAAAGTTCCAGTGGCTGGGAATCCACTGGGACCTTTTGTCACACAGTTTCTCCATCCCAATGAAGAAAAGGAAGGAGATAGCGGGCTCTGTCAAGAGACTTCTAGATTCCGAAAGGATATCAAGACGCGAACAGGAGAGGGTACTAGGCTCTCTCCAGTTTGCTTCAGTGACAGACCCAGTGCTAAGAGCACAGCTAAAGGATGCAACCGGAGTTTGGAGAAGGTATGCATCAAACGCGCGAAGAGACCTGAGAAGACCAGTGCCGCCTCGGCTACGTACTCTTCTCAGACCTTGGTCCCAAGCCAGACATTTAAAGAAGTCTGTTCTTCTTCAGCCACCTCCCCCGTCGTTGACGATTCACTCAGACGCCTCAAAGGAGGGATGGGGAGGTCACTCTCATCGGAAAAAAGTCCAGGGGACTTGGTCCAAGCTATTCAGGACCTTTCATATAAACTTTCTAGAAGCTATGGCAGTGCTCCTTACCTTAAAGAAAGTCTCCCCGCGTCACTCGATCCACATAAGATTGGTGACAGACAGCGAGGTGGTTGTGAGATGCTTGAATCGACAAGGGTCGAGGTCACCACCTCTCAACCAAGTGATGTTAGCCATTTTCCGATTGGCGGAAAAGAAGAAGTGGTACCTGTCGGCAGTTCACCTTCAAGGAGTCCGCAATGTGACAGCGGACGCTCTATCCAGGTTCACACCGATAGAGTCGGAATGGTCCTTAGACGCAGGATCATTTTCCTTCATTCTGAATCAAGTCCCAGAACTGCAAATAGACCTCTTTGCGACGAAAGACAACAAGAAGTTGCCCCTGTACGTGTCCCCGTACGAGGACCCCTTAGCGGAAGCAGTGGACGCAATGTCCCTCGACTGGAACAGATGGTCCAGGATTTATCTGTTCCCTCCTCACAACCTTCTGTTGAGGGTCCTCAACAAACTGAGATCCTTCAAGGGGGTAGCGGCAATAGTGGCCCAAAAGTGGGCGAACAGCATGTGGTTCCCCTTGGCGTTGGAACTACAGATGAAGTTCGTGCCGCTACCACATCCAGTTCTGACCCAGCGAGTCCAGAAGTCGACTGTCTGCGCTTCATTACAGAAAACCCAGACCCTGCAGCTCATGATTTTCTCGCCCTAGCGGTGAGAAAGCGCTTCGGGATTTCGAAAGCCAGCATAGACTTCCTAGAGGAATACAAGTGCAAATCGACTAGAAGGCAATATGAGTCATCTTGGAGAAAATGGGTGGCCTTTGTAAAGGCAAAGAATCCGCAGGAGATCTCAACAGATTTCTGCTTATCTTTCTTCATCCATCTCCATGGCCAAGGATTGGCAGCTAACACGATTTCAGTGTGTAAATCGGCTTTGATGAGACCCATTTTATTTGCCTTCCAGATCGACCTAGGTAACGAGATCTTTAATAAAGTTCCGAAAGCCTGCGCTAGGCTCAGACCTTCAGCACCTCCAAAGCCCATTTCATGGTCTTTAGACAAAGTTCTTCATTTCGCCTCCTTGTTGAGCAATGAAGAATGTGCGTTAAAGGATTTGACGCAAAAAGTTATTTTCCTATTTGCACTCGCGTCCGGGGCCAGGGTTAGTGAGATCGTAGCCCTCTCGAGAGAGGCAGGTCGTGTTCAGTTCCTGGATGGGGGGGAGCTGAACCTGTTTCCGGATCCTACGTTTCTCGCCAAGAATGAGTTACCCACCAACAGGTGGGGTCCCTGGAGAATCTGTCCTCTGAAAGAAGATGCATCTCTATGTCCAGTAGAATGCCTAAAGGTCTATCTTCGTAGAACTTCAGACTTCAAGGGTAGTCAACTATTCAGGGGAGAAACATCAGGCTCAAATTTATCTCTGAATCAACTCAGAGCGAAAATGACATATTTTATTCGCAGAGCGGATCCTGACAGTACACCCGCAGGTCACGATCCGAGGAAAGTTGCCTCATCCCTAAATTTCTTTAATTGTATGGATTTTGAACATCTCCGTTCATACACGGGCTGGAAGTCTTCCAGGGTGTTCTTTCGCCACTATGCGAAGCAAGTAGAGGAACTTAAGAGATCTGTGGTAGCAGTGGGTCGTGTAGTTAACCCTACTGTTTAACTCTGCGAGGAACAGTGGTCTTAATTGGGACGATTAAGTCCAGGGTGAGTGTGTAGGTACATACTGTACTACAAACTAAATGAGGGCACCAAGTGCCTATATAGACTGTTCCTTCCTTCAAAGGTGAACCTTGCATAAGTTCAGACATGTGTGCCAAGCGTTTCTAACGCTAATGTGATTGATTTGTAATACAGATTTTTTATGACTTGATACCTTGGTATCTCATTAAAGTGGTGTTTAATGGTTTTTCTTTCAGATAAACAAGTTCTGTTTACTATCATACTTATGCTTAAAGTTTTGGGTTACCCTCTTTTATATAAATATATATATTTGTTGTTAACCTGTCTGTTTATTATCTGTCAATAAACTTGTTCTTGAGAACCTTGCGTCTCTTTCACCTGTGTCAATTTATTGGTATAATTGAGCATTTTAATTCTATGTATTTTATCTGGGATAATTCTGATAGAATTGTTCTGTTTTGCAAGCTATGTTGCATTGGTTTATGTAAGTCCCCTAATGGGAGGACTCCGTCCCATAAAGGGACGAGGGCGGTTTTATTAGTTTCTTCCTATGCGGATATAAACCTTTGTCCAATACAAGTATTGTGCGGATGACTGGTCAATATATTGACGCAGTGGTTCTATACAAACTATGCTTTACTGAATATAGGGCGAGACCACTATATTAGCTTGCCTGGCATTCATACATAGATATATGTACTCTTCGAGACTTTCCAGAGTCTAGTAGGACTCTTCCCTGTAGGGGGCAGGAAGCTCTAACATAGTTTATAGTTAGTTGAAAAGATGTATAACGGTAACATCTTAGGTCTCTAGGTCTAGTCGACCGGGAATAAATATCTCCGGGGAGTACGGCACGTTCTGAGAATCCACAGATACAGTAATGCTCTGGTACACTTCCATCAGGACGACATGGCTTGAGCCCAAAAAACGGATTTTGAGCGAAGCGAAAAATCTATTTTTGGGTGAGATAGCCATGTCGTCCTGATGGACCCGCCCTTGCCTTTCTAAGAAAGGGCTGTAGGACCCCTCCCTACATACAGTATCTGTAGCACCTCGTGTACGCTACAAGGAATACAGATGGCGCCAGGATTGGCGCCAGGCACGCATACGAATCGGGGGATAGGGAAGCCTTGGGAGCGGCTCCCCTTTTTCTTTCCCGAATTCGTATCTCGTCAATCTCCCTCCTACGAGACGAATCTCTGTTCAGGTAGTAGATTGCCATGTGACGTGTCTAGAATACGTCCTCTGATATGTCGCGATATCCCTTTCACGAGGGATACTCGCTCCAGGAGTTAGAATTCTGGTACCTTAAGGTAAATTCTCTGGGAATATCGCCGTAGTTGTAATATACCCTAGGAAGCTACCCTATAGGAACTTCCATCAGGACGACATGGCTATCTCACCCAAAAATAGATTTTTCGCTTCGCTCAAAATCCGTTATATAGGTAGGTAGTAAGTTGGCCAGGGCAACAGCCATCTGGTGAGATACCTACGCTAGAGAGTAACAGGATCCTTTGACTGGCCAGACAGTACTACATTGGATCCTTCTCTCTGGTTACGGTTCGTTTCACCTTTGCATACGCATACACCAAATAGTCTAGCCTATTTTTTACATATTCTCCTTTGTCCTCGACTCCTCATACACCTGGCAACACAGACTACCAAACAATTCTTCTTTACGCAAGGGGATACTGCAGTGTAATTGTTCAGAGGCCACTTTCTCCTTGGTAAGGGTAAATGGAACTCTTATGCTATGGTAAGCAGCTCTTCTAAGGGGAAGACACTCCCAAATAAAAAACATTATTCTCTAGTCTTGCATAGTGGCTTAGCCTCTGTACCATGGTCTTCTACTGTCTTGGGTTAGAGTTCTCTTGCTTGACGGTACACTCGGGCACACTATTCTATCTTATTTTACTTCCTCTTGTTTTGTTACAGTTTTAATAGTATGTTTAAGAGATATTTTTGTAATGTTACTGATCTTGTTTTCCCTTGCTTCCTTTTCTCACTGGGTTATTTTCCAACTAGCATTCAATCCCAAGTATGAGGTAGAAATTTATTTCTATTTGAGCACGATGTTGTGTTGATATTTATCCATATTGACTCATTGGGGTAATTTGAATGAATTACTATCAATTGTATCACGTGGTGGGATGGGAAGTCGGGGAAAACCTACTGGTAAGAGACTGATGTCTCGCCAGGTAAATCCTGAACTGCAGATAAGCAGTTGTGTTCCGACTTCTTTTATGGCCTATCGTGGCATGATTGGAAGCGACCTGGCCTTTCATTAGAAGGGGCTAGCCTTTGATCCCATGTATGAGGTAGAAATTTATTTTTATTTGAGCACAATGTTGTGTTGATATACATCCATATTAACTCATTAGAGGTAATTTGAATGAATTACTATCAATTGTGTCATGTGGTGGGCCAGGAAGTCGGGGAAATTCGCTGGTAAGAGACTGATGTCCCGCCAGGTAAATCCTGAACTGCAGATTACCAGTTGTGTTCCGATTTCTTTTATGGCTTCTCGTGACATGGTTGGAAGCGACCTGGCCTTTCATTAGAAGGCGTTAGCGTTCAATCCCAAGTATGAGGTAGAAATTTATTTCTATTTGAGCACGAAGTTGGGTTGATATTTATCCATATTGACTCATTAGGAGTAATTTGAATGAATAACTATCAATTGTGTCACGTGGGGGGCCGGGAAGTCAAGTAAAACTCGCTGGTAAGAGACTGATTTCTCGCCAGGTAAATCCTGAACTGCAGATTAGCAGTTAGGTTCCGACTTCTTTTATGGCCTCTTGTAAGATGGTTGGAAGCGACCTGGCCTATCATTAGAAGGGATTAGCGTTCGATCTCAAGTATGAGGTAGAAATTTTTTTCTATTTGAGCATGATGTTGTGTTGATATTCATCCATATTGACTCATTAAAGGAAATTTGAATGAATTACTATTAATTGTGTCACATGGTGGGCTTGGAAGCTGGGGAAAACTCGCTGGTAAGAGACTAATGTCTCGCTAGGTATATCCTGAACTGCATATTAGCAGTCAGGTTCCGACTTGTTTTATGGCCTCTTGTGAGATGGTTGGAAGCGACCTGGCCTTTCATTAGAAGGGGTTTGCGTTCGATACCAGGTATGAGGTGGAAATCCATTTCTACTTGAGCACGATGTTGTGTTGATATATATATATATATATATATATATATATATATATATATATATATATATATATATATATATATATATACATATCTGAATATATATATATATATATATATATATATATATATATATATATATATATATATATATATATATCTATATATATGTATATATATATATATATATATATATATATATATATATATATATATATATATATATATATATATATATATATATATATATATATATAGATATATAATATATATATATATATATATATATATATATATATATATATATATATATATATATCTATCTATATATATATATATAGATATATATATATATATATA
>NC_090728.1:10660733-10663233 GCF_036898095.1 Palaemon carinicauda
CTCCTCGATTCCTTTGTCAGTTATGTAGCGGCAAAAAGCAAGCAGTTGTGCAATGTTGGTGACATCCGTAGACTCATCAATTTGAAGAGAAAAAAAGGGTGATGACATTACCTTTGACACCACATTTTCCTTTATATTTTCAGACATTTCAGCATTTCTGTTCTTGATGGTGTTGTTGGACAAGGAGATTTGTTTCATTTTGTGATGACTCCTCTCCTAACACAAGCCGCACACTGTCAACGGTACATGGTTTCAAAAGGCTTTCACCAATCGTGTGGGTTTTTTTTTTTGCCTTGGCCACCTGAAGGGTAATCACATATGAAGCCTTCACTATGCTGATGTTTGTTTGCTAATACGTCCCAGATTCATCCATCTTCATCCTCTTCAAACTGGATAACTTTACCTCAAAAAAGCTACGATTCCTATCTTTCAACTGTGGATGAGCGTTTGCCAGATGCTGCTTCAGTTGTAAAGGTTTCATGCTCCTGTTACAGAAGGTTTTCAAACGCACAACACACTGAGGGACGTGTGCACCTTCCTTGACAAGAGAAGTGAACCCGTAGTCCAAATAACCATCTCGATACAATCTTCGTTTCTCTGACATCTGAAATCAGGCATAAAACAAAGCATATCAATTTGGGAGAAGAAAATTAAACATAAACACAAATTTTCCATTCATCCCCCTCCCAAATATAAAATAAGAAAGTAAATAAATAAACTTCTCATAAACATACAACCTTTGAAGATTAGTACTTTAATAAAACATCTCTCAAGTATTACCAATCTCAGCCAAAGCATAATAATAATAATAATAATAATAATAATAATAATGATAATAATAATAATAATAATAATAATAATAATTATTATTATTATTATTATTATTATTATTATTATTATTATTATTATTATTATTATTATTATTATTATTATAATAATATTAGTAACAACAACAACAACAACATTACAATATTAAGAATAATAACAACAACAACAACATATCATATTATCCAGTTAACAAACTCACTATTGAAATTATACTATTCGCATACCTTGTATTTATAAGCCGGGTATATGTGTCTGATGTTCCTTGCTAACTGACTACTCGTAATGCACTGTGAGTCTGTGACTGTACTCCTGCACCACCCCCACCTTCCTTTCAGAGCTCACGTTTGAACGTGAGCCGAACCTGGTAGATTCGGTGCCGCCCATCTTCAACAGACACTCTCTCTCTCTCTCTCTCTCTCTCTCTCTCTCTCTCTCTCTCTCTCTCTCTCTCTCTCTCTCTCTCTCTCTCTCTCTCTCTCTCTCTCTGACATGATAAAATACATCTGATATTCTTTTAGTTAGTAGGTAGTGTAATTATTTCCCCCCTGGTAGCTTCAAATTTTCCCCAGGTTGGGAACCACTGGCTGTAGACAATAACGTACCTCAAGGGAAAAAAACAAACAAAGATAAAAAACCAAGTATTTTTTTTTCTGATCATATCCCTGTATGGCATGAGTAACAAGCCTAAATATGCTAGACCACCCACCAATTACCATTTTCCCTCCCAGTATAGTCATAAGGAGTAAAACTATTTTAAATGACGGGTCATTCACGTTCTGTAAGCTCTATTTGAAATATTACACACCCTAATCTTGACTTGCTATTTTTTTACTACGCTTAAAATCTTGAGATTAGTCATATTCAGAAAGTAACAAATGCAGTCGGGTGTATAATATCCATAATAAATATTAAATATAGTAAATATAATTTTGAGTTAGCTCATCGTTTTGTGTAAAGGAAGATGGTTTTTTGCTTATGAGAAAATAAATGAACAAGGATTACGCTGTAGTGGCCTAATGATTAATGCAATTTAATACAAGTATATGGAATATTAGAAGATGAATAATAATAGGGCCATTATTGTTTTTTTTTTTTTTTTTTTTTTTTTTTTTTTTTGGTACAGTAACTCAAAATCTCACCCGAAATACGGAATCCCGATTTTTTTTTCCTCTTTTGTTTTGTGCCTGTCAGCAATAGGTGGCACTGGTCAAAGGCCCGGCGATGATATACGTAGGCTTTCCCGTCTTCCCTTTACTGTGAAAGAGGTTACTGTCATGCCTAAGCATAGTCTGTCCAAGTATATGCCTCATTAACCAACTGTAATCACCAAGAGCAGACCAAAGACTCTTCCAGGACCGGAAGCTCATTGCGAAAGATTTGTGCAAATTGGTGCAAACTGAATAGGCTCCATTAAACTATTGATGGGGTTAAAATTTTTTCTATATATATATATATATATATATATATATATATATATATATATATATATATATATATATATATATATGGAAGCACTTGTTTCATTTAGATCTTTCATGATGTTCCTACGTTCACCCCTTTCTAACTTAGAAAGAAAATCGAAATCCTGGGACTCACTAAACGAATGAAACATCGTAAACGGCGATCAACTTCGTCGCACTAAGTCAAGGGAAGAAAACATTCAATTAGGTCC
>NC_090728.1:10685733-10693233 GCF_036898095.1 Palaemon carinicauda
ATTTCTTTGCTGCCATGTACGCCCAATTCAGTCTCATTTCAAATATATCGTCAATTAAATTTTTCATTTTTTTCATGAAACCTCAGGATTTATTACTTAATTCACCATCAGCCATTTTATAATCCTGATATATAGATATATCAAATATATACCAATTTTAAATATTTGCAATAGTAGATTATAAAACTATTACAAAGATTTGTAATAAATAATTCATATTTTGGTTTAATTTCAAAATCGGCGCTATATTGTTATTTTTGAATTTTTGTAGAATAAACATAAATGAAATATTTAAAACCATTTTCTTACGCTCATTTTTTCATTCATAAATTCTTTTGAACGACCTGATGAGGATAAAAAAAAATGCTTTTTATGAATTTTTCTAATAGCTATATTTTCCTTGTCCCTTTTAAAACGTCATTTCTCCCTACAATTTTTTTTTTCCCTTTCGTTGATATGGATTTCTGAGACGAGTCGTAAACTTTTAGTGTGCCTTTATCCCGTCCTATAAAGATCATCTTCGCAAAGAATTACTCAAAGTAGTCAGAGATCACTTACGTCAGCACCACCAGGAAACGTCTTATCACAATTTTTTTTTCAAAAAGAATCCTCATTCCTTCGCAAAAACTGTGAACGGCACGGGAATATTGTTTAGTAGTAGTTATCCTAGAGGCTATAATTAATAAGAAAATATGTATAGCAAATTATTCTTTAATAATAGATAGAATCATTTATATTTTATTTGGAATGTCGTCTGAAACGTGGTATAGCAAATGTTTTTTGCTATCTTTCCGTTCGTAATGTCTCGTAGATATTTCTTGAAATTTTTAGCATCCAAGAAAAGGTTCGGGATTTCAAGAGACAGTATCAACTTTGAGAAGAATACAAGTCGAAATCAACTAGAAGACAGTACGAGTCTTCCTGGAAGAAATGGGTGTCCTTTGTCAAGGCAAAGAAACCAAAAGAGATATCAACAGATTTCTGTTTATCCTTCTTTATTCATCTCCATGAACAAGGTTTAGCAGCCAACACGATCTCTACGTGTAAATCTGCCTTGACTAGACCCTTAATGTATGCCTTCCAGGTGGACTTCTCCAATGAAATCTTCAATAAGATACCTAAGGCCTGTGCTAGACTTCAGCCCGCAGCACCTCAGAGGCCCATTTCTTGGTCGTTGGATAAGGTTCTTCACCTAGCATGTACCTTGAACAATGAAGATTGCTTGCTAAAACACTTGACTCAAAAGGTGATATTCTTATTTGCACTAGCCTCAGGAGCCAGAGTTAGCGAAATAATAGCCCTCTCAAGGGATGATGGCCACATTCAGTTCACAGACTGCGGAGAACTGAACCTATTTCCCGACCCAGCGTTTCTCGCCAAGAATGAGCTGCCCACCAAACGGTGGGGTCCCTGGAGAATCTGCCCTCTGAAGGAAGAAGCATCTCTATGTCCATTAGAATGCCTAAATGTATATCTTCGTAGAACTTCAGACTTTAGGGGAGGACAGCTTTTCAAGGGAGAAACCTCCGGTTCAACGTTGACTTTGAGACAACTAAGTGCGAAGATCACCTATTTCATTCGCAGAGCGGATCCAGACAGCACACCCGTAGGTCATGATCCAAGAAAATTTGCTTCGTCTCTGAACTTCTTCCAGAAAATGAATTTTGAAAGTCTTCGCTCCTATACTGGATGGAAGTCATCAAGAATTTTCTTCAAGCACTACGCAAAACAAGTGCAGGAGATCAAGCATTTTGTGGTGGCAGCAGGTAGTGTACTAAAACCTGCTGCTTGAAGTCTGCAAAGAACAGTTCACTAATTGGGACTTTTTAGTGATGGGTGTACATGGTTTACTCCTACGGTGTACCATGTTTAGTGAAGTGTCTAAGTAATGACACTATAGACTGTTCTAAGTACAATGGTGATAAAATCATAAAAGACTTACACATGTGCCATGCGTATTCTACGCAAGTGTTTCCTTAAACAGTAAGGACCGAAACAATAGTGAAATACTACTATATTTCATTTAGAGTGGCTTTGTGTTTCCTTTTCAGATGAAACCTTATTTCTGTTATTACCATATTACTATGCTTTTTACTCAATATTTTCAAAGAAATCTCTATTTAATTGTATATATATGCAACTATTGATTTCTATTTACTGTTTATTAATAAACACATTTGGGAATTTTGCGTCTCATTTCGCCCTGAAAATTCTAAAGAATACAAGTATAGGTGTCAGGACAAACTATTATCCTCTTATTTTGAAAATATCTTCTGAATAATTACTATTATGTTCCAAGCAAACAAACATCACACTTATATATTATTGTATTAAGTTCAGTCCCTGGTAATGACTGACTTTACAAACCTGATTGCTTTACTGATGGTACAAATTTCCTACATGAATGAAAAACCTGTCTACCTTGTCTACAACACACAGGCAGACATAGGGAGGTGTCAGTAATCAATACATACTTTGTTTCTTCCAGAATACAAACTATGTCTTATATGTATATGATGAGTCCAATATACAACTGTTTGCTAAGTTGTTCCTTGAACTTACAATCCTCGAGTTTTTTCCTAGAGTCTCCCATGACTCTTCGCTGTGGGGGGCAGGAAGCACTAACATAGTCCATGCTCAGTTGAAAGGTGTATGACAGTAACACCATGTACCTCTAGGTCTAGAAGACCAAGGAAAATTTATCTCACGGTTAAAGGCACTATTAAAAATCCACAGATACATTAATGCTCTGGTAAACTTCCATTAGGACGACATGGCCTGAGCCCAAAATACGGATTTTGAGCGAAGAGAAAAATCTATTTTTGGGTGAGGTAGCCATGTCATCCTGATGGACCCAGCCTCCTTTTACAAAGGATGAATGAATCCCTCCCATATGTACTGTATCTGTAGCACCTCATTAACGCTACAAAAAAATGACTAGCTGGCGCCAGGATGCTGGCGCTCAACAACAGTACAAGAAGGAGCGTTGCCTTAATAACGGACCTCCTACAATTCTTGCCACTTTCTCCTCTCGAAGAGTAAACACTATTAGGGGTGTAGATAGCTATGTGGCGTGTTAAGAATAGGTCCTCTGATCTTATGCGATAACTCTAAAGACAAAAGCAAGGGATATTCGCGCTAGGGGGTTAGAATTCTGGATATCTTCAGTAAAATTCTCTGGGATATATCACTGTAGTTAAATATAACCTATGAAGCTACTATGAAGGAACTTTCTCAGACACGAATAGATTTTTCGCTTCGCTCAAAATCCGTTATATATATATATATATATATATATATATATATATATATATATATATATATATATATATATATATATATGTATACATATATATATATACATATATATATATATATATATATATATATATATATATATATATATATTTATTTATATATATATATATACATATAAACATATATATATATATATATATATATATATATATATATATATCTATATATATATATATATATATATATATATATATATATATATATATATATATATTTATGTTTATATGTATATATATATATATATATATATATATATATATATATATATATATATATATATAAACATATATATATACATATATATATATATATATATATATATATATATATATATATATATATATATATATATATCTATATATATATATATATATATATATATATATATATATATATATATTTATGTTTATATGTATATATATATATATATATATATATATATATATATATAAATATATATATATATGTATATTTATATATATATGTATATATATATATATATATATATATATATATATATATATATATATATATATATATATATATATATATATATATATGTGTGTGTGTGTGTGTGTGTGTGTGCATATGTGTATCTATTTGAGTTAATAATTTATATATACATATATATATTATAATATATATATATATATATATATATATATATATATATATATTTATATATATATACTTAGTGTAAACATATATATATATATATATATATATATATATATATATATATATATATATATATATATATATATATATATACGTATACACACACACACATATATATATATATATATATATATATATATATATATTTACACTAAGTATATATATTTATAAATATATATACATATATATATATATATATATATATATATATAAATTATTAACTCAAATAGATACACATATGCACACACACACACACACACACACACACACACACACACACATATATATATATATATATATATATATATATATATATATATATATATACATATATATATATATATATATATATATATATATATATACATATATATATATATATATATATATATATATATATATATATATATATATTTATATATATATATATATATATATATATATATATATATATATATATATATATATATACATATAAACATAAATATATATATATATATATATATATATATATATATATATATATATAGATATATATATATATATATATATATATATATATATATATATATATATTTATGTTTATATGGAAACCATGCTGGCAGGGACCCTACCGTACAGGTGGTGGTTCGAATCCCCTCCCGGCCAGAAGATGTTACCATAAAATGAATTCCAAGTGGATATATATTCCCAAGATAGAATTCGGTATTAAATGCTATTTGTGGGTGATATTTACATTAATTAAATCACGTGTGCTTGTGATATATGTTCATTAAAATAACCACGTGTTGCAAACTCACGATTCAGCTATCATGGTGGAGATGGGTTTATTTCAAGTCTATGAACAGATTTCGGAATTTGACAGGAATATGTAGGGGGACTTGTCATAAACTTTTAGTCTCTCTTGATAGCTCAGTCGGTAGGGTCCCTGCCAGCATGGTTTCCAGCCGTACAGGTGGTGGTTCGAATCCCCACCCGGCCAGAAGCTGTTACCATAAATTGAATTCCAAGTGGATATATATTCCTAAGATAGAATTCGGTATTAAAAGCCCTTCGTGGGTGATATTTACATTAATTAAAATCACGTGTGCTTGTGATATATATTCATTAAAATAACCCCGTGTTGCAAACTCACGATTCAGCTATCATGGTGGAGATGGGTTTTTTTCAAGTCTATGAACAGATTCCTGAATTCGACAGGAATATGTAGGGGGACTTGTCATAAACTTTTAGTCTCTCTTGATAGCTCAGTCGGTAGGGTCCCTGCCAGCATGGTTTCCAGCCGTACAGGTGGTGGCTCGAATCCCCACCCGGCCAGAAGCTGTTACCATAAAATGAATTCCAAGTGGATATATATTCCCTAAATAGAATTCGGTATTAAATGCAATTTGTGGGTGATATTTACATTAATCAAAATCACGTGTGCTTGTGATATATGTTCATTAAAATAACCACGTGTTTCAAACTCACGATTCAGCTATCATGGTGGAGATGGGTTTATTTCAAGTCTATGAACAGATTCCTGAATTCGACAGGTATATGTAGGGGGACTTGTCATAAACTTTTAGTCTCTCTTGATAGCTCAGTCGGTAGGGTCCCTGCCAGTTGGGTTTCCAGCCGTACAGGTGGTGGTTCGAATCCCCACCCGGCCAGAAGCTGTTACCATAAAATGGATTCCAAGTGGATATATATTCCCAAGATAGAATTCGGTATTAAATGCCATTCGTGGGTGATATTTACATTAATTAAAATCACGTGTGCTTGTGATATATGTTCATTAAAATAACCACGTGTTGCAAACTCACGATTCAGCTATCATGGTGGAGATGGGTTTATTTCAAGTCTATGAACAGATTCCTGAATTCGACAGGAATATGTAGAGGGACTTGTCATAAACTTTTAGTCTGTCTTGATAGCTCAGTCGGTAGGGTCCCTGCCAGCATGGTTTCCAGCCGTACAGGTGGTGGTTCGAATCCCCACCCGGCCAGAAGCCATTACCATAAAATGAATTCCAAGTGGATATATATTCCCAAGATAGAATTCGGTATTAAATGCCATTCGTGGGTGATATTTACACACACACACACATATATATATATATATATATATATATATATATATATATATATATATATATATATATATATATATATATATATATATATATATATATATATAAACTCACGATTCAGCTATCATGGTGGAGATGGGTTTATTTCAAGTCTATGGACAGATTCCTGAATTCGACAGGAATATGTAGGGGGACTTGTCATAAACTTTTAGTCTCTCTTGATAGCTCAGTCGGTAGGGTCCCTGCCAGTTGGGTTTCCAGCCGTACAGGTGGTGGCTCGAATCCCCACCCGGCCAGAAGCTGTTACCATAAAATGAATTCCAAGTGGATATATATTCCCTAAATAGAATTCGGTATTAAATGCCATTTGTGGGTGATATTTACATTAATCAAAATCACGTGTGCTTGTGATATATGTTCATTAAAATAACCACGTGTTTCAAACTCACGATTCAGCTATCATGGTGGAGATGGGTTTATTTCAAGTCTATGAACAGATTCCTGAATTCGACAGGTATATGTAGGGGGACTTGTCATAAACTTTTAGTCTCTCTTGATAGCTCAGTCGGTAGGGTCCCTGCCAGTTGGGTTTCCAGCCGTACAGGTGGTGGTTCGAATCCCCACCCGGCCAGAAGCTGTTACCATAAAATGGATTCCAAGTGGATATATATTCCCAAGATAGAATTCGGTATTAAATGCCATTCGTGGGTGATATTTACATTAATTAAAATCACGTGTGCTTGTGATATATGTTCATTAAAATAACCACGTGTTGCAAACTCACGATTCAGCTATCATGGTGGAGATGGGTTTATTTCAAGTCTATGAACAGATTTCGGAATTTGACAGGAATATGTAGGGGGACTTGTCATAAACTTTTAGTCTGTCTTGATAGCTCAGTCGGTAGGGTCCCTGCCAGCATGGTTTCCAGCCTTACAGGTGGTGGTTCGAATCCCCACCCGGCCAGAAGCCATTACCATAAAATGAATTCCAAGTGGATATATATTCCCAAGATAGAATTCGGTATTGAATGCCATTCGTGGGTGATATTTACATATATATATATATATATATATATATATATATATATATATATATATATATATATATATATATATATATTTACATATATGCTTAGTGTAAATATACATATATATATATATATATATATATATATATATATATATATATATATATACATCAAATACATGTGTTATTATGTTTTTGTGTTTTGTGTGTAACTCAAGGAAAAGGAAAGTCCATTGTTTACAAAAAAAGAAAGTGTCATGTAATTCTGGAGTTTTCTTGTAGAACAGCTATTAACCATGGCTATAAAAAATATTTCTTTTCTCACAATATTGACAAATAACCACCGATTGAGAGCGTAACCGTATG
Source organism: Palaemon carinicauda (assembly GCF_036898095.1). Lineage (NCBI taxonomy): Eukaryota > Metazoa > Arthropoda > Malacostraca > Decapoda > Palaemonidae > Palaemon > Palaemon carinicauda. Next base: position 10,693,196 of record NC_090728.1, read on the forward strand.
TGGGTTTTTGTCTAATATGCGAAAAAATAGTGTATTGT
>NC_090728.1:10698233-10700733 GCF_036898095.1 Palaemon carinicauda
AACCCATTTGATAATGTACTAGAAATGTAGGTACAGGTATTTCCTGCTTGATTCTTTCTAAAGATTTCTGACAATCTCTTGTCCAATTCCACTCTACACCCTTCTTCTACAAGTTATACAATAGATATGCGATTGTAGATGAATTCTGAATGAAATTCCCATAAAATTTTAATAAACCTAAAAATAGCTGTAATTCCTTAATATTTTCTAGTACCTTTGTTGATAGTACTGCTTTAATTTTGTCCTTATTCTCTTGAATAGCTTTGTCATTACTTACATAACCTAAGTATTCCACTGAGTCAATTTCTAAAGAGCAATTGCTCCTATTAACTTCAATATCATGTTTGGTCAACTTCTTCAGAACTGCCCGTAATTTTTCTCTGTGTTCTATTTATCTTTACCAGAGACTAAAATATCATCTCTGAAAATGAATACTCCTTTCATTCCTAAAAAAATCTTATCCAAAGTTTGGTGACATATAGCTGGACTGATTGTTATTCCTTAAGGCAATCCCCATATGGCCTATACAAACCTAAAGATGTATTAACTTTACATAATTCTTGTGAATTTTTATCCATGAGAAACTGTTGAAATGATTGTCTAAGATCTAACATAGAAAATACAGTACATACTGAGATAGTAGTAAACATGTATTTTGGATTTTGTAATGAATGTTGGGCTACCTGAAGCTATGGATTCAACAATAATTTGTAATCTCTACATAACCTAACCCGACCATTTTCCTTCACAATAGAAAGTAAAGCTGTAGCCCAGTCTGAGTATGTAACCTTATCTCAAGAACGTTCACTTCCTAACCTTTTGATTTCTGTTTCAACTGCACTTTTAATTGCATATGGTACTGGTCTTGGAGCAAAAAATTCTAGGAGTACTATTTGATTTCAAAACTGCAATAGCCTTTGCGTTCTTTACTGTACCAACTCTATATTCAAATACGTCTTGAAATCCTGATAGAACATTTTCCAGAGACACTTCATTCCTGTGTTCATTTTGTATACCTGTAACCTTCCAAATACTAGGCCAATCTAATTTCAAATACTGTAATCAATGCAAACCTGTTAAAGATTGTCTTTTACCTTTCACAACGGTTAATGGCATACTATCTAACATCTAATCTTTATACTGTACTTCTACGTTCGAAGCACCTATTACCTGAATATGAAAATCATCATTACCTCTCAAAATTCTATTTGTATCTTCTAATAAGAAATTAGGAATTGTTTTAGCTATTTTCTCATACATAATTGATGTATCAGCTGTTGTGTCAACTTACATTACAATTGGTTTACCATATATGATCACTTTTACTAATATATGATTCTCTGCACCTTTGTTGACGCAAAATCAGTTTCTGACCTATCCTGCTTATCATGAATACTTTCTGCATTATTCTCTTGGCTTATAGTATCAACTGCTACATTTATTTTCTTTGTGTACTGTTTAGGGAATCTGCTTACATTTGAAAAATGACCCACCTATCTACAATTTTGGCATGACTGTCACTATGCAGGGTTTATTTTTGCTTAATATACAAGATGATCAGTTTTACCACACCTATAGCTTTTGGGTTCCCCCTGTTGTTTCTGAGCATAGATGTGATTCTTATATTTGCGAACATTACAGTTCGGCAATTTCTAATGACTAGGCCCTGGCGTATTTTTTCTCTGATTCTCGTTGTCTTTCGACAATTATAGCGTCTTGCAAATTTTTTAATTTTCCATTCTATTACTTCAAGAATTACGTATTTTATTACCTTGCCTATTTGATGTTTCTAAAGCTCTGCCTATAAGATTGTATCTTGCAGTATTTTTTTTTCTTAGCTCTAGTGATGAGCAATGGGCAATAACTTGATCTCTGATAACACTTTCTAACTCTAGAAATTCAAATGAAACAGCTAGATTATTAATTGTAGTCACAAATGCATCTAAGCTTTCATAATTTTTCTGATATGCCTGTTCTGTAAATTGATACCTTTCAAGCAATTTATTGACCTAAGGGGCAAAACATGCAGTAAGAGCCATAATTATAGCTTCACTTGTGTCATTGGTAGGTTGTAGTGTCTTAAAAACGTCTCTACCGGCTGTGTACAGTAATAACGCCTTATTATGTGCCTCTGTCATACTACCTAATGCTTCTAAATATATATTGAATTCCTCATACTACTGTTACTATCGTGTTGAAACCGAATTGGGATCAGCAACAATGCTGAATTTTACGGGCTGCTCAATGGCCAGAGGCATTTTGAATTCCTACCTGAATTAGGCTAGGCAAATGAAATCTACAAAATTAACTTGTAACTTCCAAAATAAAATTGATTCTAACCTAATTCCTATGCTAATTGCATCTTTTGTGTGTTTGAACAACCAACTTCAGTAGTTATACACTTTTTGTTTTTTATGTAAGCTATCATTGGCTTATGGTAAATAATTACCGCTTAATGCCTACTGGGAACAAATATCAATCCTACGTTACTTGGTCTTAT
>NC_090728.1:10713233-10715733 GCF_036898095.1 Palaemon carinicauda
CTTGAGTGACCCCCGGAATACATGCAAGATTGTTTTTGTAGAATGTGACAGGAAGGCGCAAAACTTGATAAATGGAAGTTAGGAGTGTTGGTAAAAATGGAAGAAAAAGGAGACCTGATTGATTACAATAATTACTGAAACATCGACTTACGTCAGTTGTCATGAAAATGTCTGTTTTGCTTATTCTGAAGAGACGAGAACGAAAGATTGATGAAAAGGTGAGAGATGAATAAACATTATTTAGAAAAGGTATAAATTGCAAGGATAGGCAATGATTGTTTACCAAAATGCTTGAAATATCACAGGAGCTGGGGCTCAAGATAAATAAAAAAAATAAAAAAGACAAACAGTAGATGACGAGAACAGAATATTTAATGGAAGATGAAATATCATTAAAATTAGAATGGATTAATGAGGTAGGATCATTTCAATATTTAGGAACTATGATCTCTAAAAAGGACCTTTATAGTTGGAGTTTAATGAAAAATTTCTAAAAACAGATCATACAATGGCTAGGTCAAGTAAAATCTGGAAATAAAATAAGGCTATATATCAGAATAGTAAGAGCTTTTTTTACTATGGAAAATATTCATGGTATGACGATGAAACAATATCCAGCAGATTTGGTAGATTTGAAAACAAAACCCCCCGAAGAATACTGGAACTAAATGGCGGGACAGAGATTACTCCAGTGCCATTAGTTCACTAAACATTTAAATAGACTTAACAAGACACTAGTAGTGTTGGAGTACCCAGGCCTACTTGGCAGAGGCTTATGAATCGTGAAGTAGGAGATGATAAATGGAGAAATATTGATTTAAAAGCTTCAGGAAGAGACGGCTGGCAAAATCTAAGCGAGGCCCTTTGCGTGAATAGCCGTAGGAGGGGGTGATAATAATTATGATGATGATGATGATAATGTAATGGCATCGAGATTATTGACAACAAGTTTGAGCCGCTGTGAGGAACAATGAACAAAAACTACATTAGTGTAAACGCTTTAAATTTTGGCTTGGAAAACATTCTCTTTTCCAGTCATTGAAGAACAGCCCCCATGTACCAGACCAAAGTGTTTTTCAATGTTAAAACCAAAGTCATTACCCTGATTGATAATGGAACTTGACATTCCTGAAGCGCTCATGTCAGGTAGTGATAAACCAAGAAATTCTTACTGTAGCATCTACTAATTGGTACACCAATGGATATTGCCTTTCTCCCTGATACTTGTGAAGTTTCATTCACTAAAATTATCAACCAGTAAAATTATTCGCACCAGTCACTAAATCATTTCTCAAAACTTCCTTCGATATGCTTAACAGCTCAATTCCTGTCCAATGCGATATGTATCTAGCATTTGAGCAGCAGTTACTAAATGATCTTTCTCTCTCTCTCTCTCTCTCTCTCTCTCTCTCTCTCTCTCTCTCTCTCTCTCTCTCTCTCTCTCTCTCTCTCTTGTTTGTTCCTCCTCAGTTGCTCCACATGTATATCAGTCCATGTGTGTTGCTGTGATCAATCTGAATGATAACCTTCCTGTGAATGCCACGGATGATCTGTCATGGGTCGCAATATAAATCTAATCCTAAAAAGAACACAAATTTGGGACAGATTTTATAACGATCAGGACGAATAGTATTGAAGAAATTCTCATTAGCAAAAGTTAAGCAAATTTTCCTGTATGCATGAATGTTGCTAGAACTCTCTATAACAATGAGTAATTTTCGAAACAAACGTTCAATATAACGTTACATTGTGTAAATATGCAAGGGTATGAAAATCTATGCTGCTTTATCTTTTCATCTTGAAAATTTGTTTTAACTAATACTAGCAGGTGCAACTCGGGACGGGTCCTGTTTATGAGATCGGCATTGTTCCTCATTGATGTCGCTTACTATCATGCAGTTCACTGTAATGTTGTTACATTTAACAGCATATTCAAGAAGTGCACATGATAGCTGTGTCTTTTCAATTATAGATATTACCATTAAATTTGGCAGGAACAGAGGAACTATGTTTCACATCAATCCCTGAGAGTTTCATTTGCATAAGTGAATTAATCTAGGACCAATTTTCTTCTCCGCCAAAAGTGATGATTCAGCCCACACCAAAATAAACCTTTGCTATAGCTTTTCTATGGTAGATTTCATCATGAAAATTGTTTGGACTAAGTAAATATCTATCACATAAATCATTGAAAATTTCATTCATAGATGTGAATTATTCTACGAGCACTTCACGGCGCCGCCAAAAATCGGTGGATATAGATAATATGATACTGTGACTTTTCTATGACAAGTATCAATACGGAAATGGGCTTGAATGTAGTTAACGTAACACTCATCAAAGCCTGTGAAAATCATTTCGATATCTGTAAAACTAATGTAGTAGTTCGCGGCTCCTCACTGATATTTTAGCTAAAAGTCGTCACATACGAACAAAAGTGACAGCCATGGCATGCCTATATCAGGTATGAACCTGAAAATTGGTAAAAACAAATCTTATA
>NC_090728.1:10723233-10735733 GCF_036898095.1 Palaemon carinicauda
ATATATATATATATATATATATATATATACATATATATATATATATATATATATATATATATATATATATATATATATGTATATATACATATATATATATATATATATATATATATATATATATATATATATATATATATATCTAAATATGTATATATATATATATATATATATGTATATATACATATATATATATATATATATATATATATATATATATATATATATAAATATGTATATATATATATGTATATATACATATATATATATATATATATATATATATATATATATATATATATATATATATATATGTATACACACATATATATATATATATATATATATATATATATATATATATATATATATATATATATATGTATATATATATATATATATATATATATATATATATATATATATATATATATATATATATATATATATATATATATATAAAACATAGTATAAAGTACAAGACAGTAAATGTCAAGATTTGAACCTCTTCAATTGAATTTTAAGCTGTTTTGAATAATATGGAAAGCATATATCACCTCTATAATTCTACACTTAGATGAGATATTTAGCAAGAATCTTAAGTGAGGTACATTGGAGTATGAAACAAAGCTAACACTAGAATTAGAGGAGCTCCACCCTATGTACTCGGCACACACACATACGACAGTATGTGGAGATAAAGACAAGAAGTAAAAGATGGTTCCCTAATCCTACTAAAAGGATTTTGGAAAGAAGATAGGCATTAAGAAATAGGAAGGATATTATGGTATACACTTGACTATACATGGATAATGGATATCGAGAAATGGTGCCTATTGATATAAAGATTCATATGTCAATTTTGCCAAGACTTTCCTTAAGTATTAGTAATCTAATTTCCCCTTCTAATTCAAAATTTAACCTCTAGATCAAGCCGGAGAATTATTGGTTGTCTTATGAATTGTCCTATTTTTGTGTTAATAATAATCATTTACGTATTAGGAAAAACACATAAAGAAACGTTTTGATGTATACATAAATGAACTACGTTTTTTTTTAGATATCATACAATCCTTATTCACCATTTTCCGTTATAAATCTACTGCAGGTTCATAATAGAAACTTATGTTATGTATTCAGTCTGCATGTAATATGGCATGATGATATAAAACGTTTGCAAGTTCAATATAACCAAGAAAAAAAAACTTTTTTTTTTTTCCCCCTAGAAAATAGATTCATTAATAAGTAGCCATCCATACCTTAGCCATTGATACTTCATAATCTGATATCAGATATGCAAACACTAATTCATATCTGAAAAAAAAACAATGATTGGTGAAAATATAAATTCCTTACGCTTGGCATTATAGTAATTTTGCCAACCCCCCCCCCCCCCCCCATCCAACAGAAAGAAACTTATTCAAATATAAAGGCTATGGGTTTTTCTTTCTGAAAAGATCCACGTGAACAATACATGTTTTGAATGAAATGAACCAGAATATCTTATGTTTTCCTTGTTATTGTCAGGAGTGAACTCGTCGATTCAGTAACAATAGCTAACCCTGAAAGTGAGAAATGCGTCCTGGAGACTTTGCTATCTCTTCAATAGAATTGAAAGAAAATTAGTGAACTGCTAAAAATCAACATGATTCAGGATATTAGTGGAGTTAGATTGCCTTAAAGTCCACCTAAAACTAAGTACACACACACTCTCTCTCTCTCTCTCTCTCTCTCTCTCTCTCTCTCTCTCTCTCTCTCCTCTCTCTCTCTCTCTCTCTCTCTCTCTCAGCACTATTATAAGTTTTTGAATGAATTAAATTAGAATTCCCGAGGTGTTTTAGCTTTAAATATATGGTTAAAATGGAGATGTAATACGTCTATAAGGACGCCTTATCTGGCCCAACATCTTTCCCTTCTTATCTCTCACATACTCATGTGAGTTAGAAGTGTGATTTTACTCTCATTTATTGTGAAGAGTTATGGTCATTACAATCTGTTAATTGACGCTGTAGATGGAAATACATCCCTTTTATTTTTAGAGATTTTTGATGTTGTTCTAAATAAATATATCAAAATAGAATAATGTGTAGGCCTACTCCAAAAACGTTTGACTGGTTGATTTATAGCCACATCAAGTATTCTTCCATAAATAACAATGTTTTCATGAGTTTGAGGCAATTCGTTCATTTTAGTAGCCTTGATGGGAAAGTTATGGGCTAAATTAAGGTTCCTTAAAATTAACATTTCTTTCTTCTATAACGTTCACTTTCACGAACAGTCTTTTGACTCACGCATCACAATATAAATTACAAATGGTTGCAATATCCATTCCACAAGCTAAGGATTAACAAATATTTCCTTCGATATTTATTTTTTCATAATTCAATAACAAAGAAATTTCTCACGACCAAAAATCATTTCCAAGCAGATTAATCCCCGTGAGTCTGAAAATCCGACGGAAATTGCAGTTTCAAGAGTCCTTATCTCTCACGTCAGTGGTAGTCATTAAATCTCGAAAACTGCGATATTTCCATTTGATATGATTTTGCTTTTATAAATGCCATCCCAGCATTTGGCCGTGTTGATTTCAACAAAATTTACTTATGTTTCATGATAGCAATAACAAATTACTTCCAGCATGGGTAAAATAAAAGTTGCCATGGTGAATGAAAACACGTACCTAGGTTAGTAAGTGATATGCTTTTTAGTTTGTTATTTTTTTCCGTATTTTCCAAATGGTTGAAGTCAATGAGGAGCAAAATATCCCCTATAGCTCTATTGGTATTATATATACCGGCAAATTATTGTTTTATTGTTAACAAGTACTTCTGCTTTCAGTAAAAAAAAAAAAAAAAAAAAAAAAAAAAAAAAAAAAAAAAAAAAAAAAAAAAAAAAAAAAAAAAATTACTCATAGAGCAGACGGTTCATATGTATTTTGTACATGTCACAATAAAGTTTAGTTCTTGAAGATATAGGCTAACTGTACTTAGCTTATTAGATATATTTCAAGTCTTATGAGCTCTATCATCAGACTCAATTCTTCAAAATACTTCAAAGATTCTCCCGGTAGCTTATTAAAAGGAGGTTGCTCTGTATAATACACTTCAAGGCGTTCTTTGCAGCTTGAATATTTCCATTACATAAAACTTCTCGAAATATGGTGGCCTATTTTAAATCAGAAACATCCCCGGGTGCCATTCTGCTGGACTCGGATTTGAGTTCCGCTCAAGCTCCATGCATTCTCGTATTGTCTTCAACATCACCATGGGGTTTTTGGGGGAGCCTACAGAGCTACCTATTGAGTCATCCGCAGCCATTGCCTGGCCCTCCCTGGTCATAGCTTGGTGTAGAGGGGATATGGGCATTGATCATATGTACAGTATATGTGATCAATCTCCATGACATTGACCTGCAAGCGAAATGTTACTGTTCCTTGCCTCTGCCATTCATGAGCGAGCTTTAAACTTTTAAATTTGTTGGAAATTAAGAGCAATAGATTATACTTTAAAGCATCTTCAGTAAAGCTTCGAATACTTTTTCCTTGTTATGAATTTTGAGTTAAGCAATTGATAATTCTGGCCAAATAAAATCAATGCTGTCTAGCTACATAAAAAGTAACTAAATAAAACTTTTAGATATGCATAACAACATTACTTTACGATGTCATCATAGTTATAAGAAAGAAACCATCCGTATTATAGCTGCATTGACCATAATTAGTTAGGTTGAATATGATACTATGGATTAAGCCTTTTCAGGTCATAAAAAGAAAGATAAAAGAACATCAACAAAGAGTATATGTCAATGTCGTTACCGTGAAAAATGAAACTTATAAAATCATGTCCCTTTCCAAGGCAAATAAGTAATTTATTTGATAAGTCATAGTAAGATAATTTCTACCTATATATATATATATATATATATATATATATATATATATATATATATATATATATATATATATATATATATATATATATATATATACTACTGCTAGAGAGTTATGGGGTCCTTTTACTAGCTTGAAAATACTACATAGAATCTTCTCTCTGGTTACGGTTAACTTTCCCTTTGCCTACGCATACACCGAATAGTATGGCAATTTTTTTACAGGTTCTCTTCGGTCGTCATACACTTAACAACACTAATATTAATAAAAAAAATTCTTCTTCAACCAAGAAGTTAATGCACTACAATTGTTCAGTGGCCATTTTCCTCTTTTTAAGGGAAAAAGAGACTTTTCGTATGGTAAGCAGGTCTTCTACGAGAAGGGCACTCCAAAATCAAACCATTGTTTTCTGCTCTTAGGTAGTGCAATATCATATGTACCATGGTCTTTTACTGTCTTGGGTTAGAGTTCTCTTGCTTCAGGGTACACTCGGTCAAACTATTCTATAAAAGTTTTCTTCCTCTTCTTTTTTTAAAGTTTATATACTTTATATAGGAAATATATTCTTTCTAATGCAGTTAATGTTCGTAAAATATTATATTTCTCTTAGCTTCCTACCCTCATTGGTCTGTTTTCCCTGTTGGGGATCCTGGGCCTATGGCATTCAGCTTTCCTAAATAGGATATATATATATATATATATATATATATATATATATATATATATATATATATATATATATATATATATACACATATATATAATGTATATATATATGATTTTATATATATAATATAATATATATATATATATATATATATATATATATATATATATATATATATATATATATATATGTATATATATATATATATATATATATATATATATATATATATATATATATACATACGAGTATATATATATATATATATATATATATATATATATATATATATATATATATATACTCGTATGTATATATATATATATATATATATATATATATATATATATATATATATATATATGTATATATATATATATATATATATATATACATACGAGTATATATATATATATATATATATATATATATATATATATATATATATATATATGTATGTATATATATGTATATACATATATTTATATAGTTCTAAAATATGTTCTCCTGTAATTATTTTCCTACCCTTCCACTAGATTTTGAAATACATCTTTGCTCTATCCAATCACTATCGGGTCATTGGATAGCATCAACCCTTTTACACTCCTTTTTACATAATTTTTGGATAGCACAACTCAACATCCAAGTTTACTACCATTTCTCTAACATTTCGAAGATTTCCTTTCATAGAAATATTGGACATAAATGTCTGACTCAGCACTCATCATGAACTGAGTTAGTCCTTCACTGGTGTATGTTATCAAATAGATGATAGGGTTTCGATTGAAAATTTATATTACTTCGGAAAATGTATGTTGCAACACATATTCGGAATACCTTCTCCATTCTCAATTATACCATTGACTTTGTCTGTGTCCTTTTATACCACAAAGCTAATATTTTAAACCTTTTATTTAATGGTTAATAACAAATACACGGTGTTCCCTATCAAAACCCATATTGATTTTTAGACTGACTGCTGATTTTGTGAATATGTTGTGCAACTGGGAACCCTAAATCCTATACTGTAATATATCATGATTGCGAAAAGGAATGAACTTCAATACAAGTACGTGTACAGCACGTAATTTAAAGGTAGTAAAATGCGACAATAAAGTTTTTCCAAATAATAGATTGGTTTTAGAACACGATCATAATCATAGTAGCTTTATAAAAGTTTTGGATAACTTCAATAATGTGTGTTTAGCATTACTCATAACAAAAAGTAGATCAACTTTTGAAGTAAATTATATAAATCTGTAAACTCAGATGTTTCACAATAAGACAAGAATTTTCTAAAAACAGAATACAACAGTCACTGTTAATGAGTGATATATTGATTCGTGTAAACATATTACATGCAATCAGGTACTCTCTCTCTCTCTCTCTCTCTCTCTCTCTCTCTCTCTCTCTCTCTCTCTCTCAGTTAATCCTCATTCAATTCCTTTTCCACATAGGCATATACGAGACTAGACCCATCTCTCTCTCTCTCTCTCTCTCTCTCTCTCTCTCTCTCTCTCTCTCTCTCTCCTCTTCCGTGATGATGAAAAATTATGTAAATGAGTTTTTTTGGAAAACAGAAAGGTCTGTACGTAAAAACGAAAATAAATCCCCGAAACTCCCATTAGGATACTATTCACGTTCTCTCTCTCTCTCTCTCTCTCTCTCTCTCTCTCTCTCTCTCTCTCTCTCTCTCATCTTGCGCGAGTGTTACTGTATACTGGTGAGCCCCCTTTTGTGATTAGAGAAATCAGCTGATTTAACACGGATAACGAAAGGCTATCGACTGCATTATAGCTACAAGTTGTTGTGAATAGTCAGTGATTAGTTTGAGGTCAGAAAAGTGGCATAAAACAACGGCATAGGATAGTTATCTTGTGAATTACTAAAAATGTGAACAAGATGGCAGGCTATAACACAGGGATGGCATGGGGGGATATTAATGCAATCAGCAAGAGGTAATTTCATAAGTTGGCACAACAAAAACTTGACCTCCTGATAACAGAGGTCACTAATAGCTCCAACCAGTGTTTACAAAAAATATACTCAAATATATTGAAATAATATGATCCAACAAACTGGAGCAAGTCTGCAGAAAACATCATCAAAATAATAAAAGAAATTCCAAAGAAGATCCAGGTGATAAAAAGACTTATAAAGAAAGTTTACATCAATCAGCACATTCCATCAAAGAACAATAAGAAGCCCAATATGGTGAATATGCTGATTGATGCATTAGGAAAAAGAATGCTAAAATGGTTCAATACATGTAAGATGTGGTACAGCATTGTTAATCCGCAACAACTGATTAGGAAATGCGATGCATGTCATGTACCAACAAACCCTAGTTTCGCTGATGTGTAACACAAAATAAATGATAAAGACACAAAGGTATTCTGCTCAACATGCTTAGTCTGGATAAAAAAATATAATTAAGTCGAAACCGAATCTGCTAATAGTTGAAGAAGAAGAAGAAGAAGAAGAAGAAGAAGAAGAAGAAGAAGAAGAGGAGGAGAAAAATGAACTGGATATGTGTAAGGATGCAGAAGAAATCATTAATACAACATATGATGCCATCCAACAACATACTTACAACGATTAAATTATCAGATGGAAACAAATAATACACCCAAGAGACTCTACCCGGACCTACATCTTTTTAAGGAAGAGCAAGAAAAAAAAAGAAAAAAAAAAGATATAGTCTGTAATTCACTGAAAAGAGGGAATTACAGATTTGGTGAAAGAAGCTACTACAAGCAGCCAAAGATATGCCATAATTATGTAATATATGGTCAATATGTGTATTTAGACGGAAATGGAGACGAATGCAGAGATCTCCATCCAGAAATATGCAAAAACCTGAAGGAAGGAAAAGGATGCAAATTCAACAAAAATTTTCGACATATGCATCCTGCAACCATGATTTAAAGTAAAAAAAATACAGAAGCAAACAGACAAGAAAAATGAAAGCAAAAAAAAAAAAAAAAAAAAAAAAAAAAAAAAAAAAAAAAAAAAAAAAACTGAGTATATACCGTGCTATGCACAAAAGGCCCCAGAATACGATGCTTTTCACTCAAATAGGCACAATTAGAGCCCAACCACAGAGAATGCATCTATAATGCCAGGGGTTGATGCAGATATGGGGATAAAAGCAGGTATACATACAAAAATAAATATGAAGGCGAAAGAGCAAACATAATAGAAAAGTTGGATTTTTTAATGGCAGAATTTCTGGATATGAAAAAAAAGAACCTCATATCAGAACAGGAAGGAAACAGAGGATAATCCATATTATCAACAATATTAGATAATGGGGATGAAACACAAACCATAATAGTGATGAATGCAAGTAACTTTAAAAGGAAAATAGAGTTCTTAGAAGAACTAACCCAAATTGAAAAAATAGATATATTAAGATATAAGAAAAACATGGTATTCCCAAGAGACTGGCATTGATGACCAGACAAAGGGTTTCCAAACATATGGATCAGACAAAACAAACCAGAATCAAGGGGGAACCTCAATATATGGAAGAGACATAAATCAAGAAAAAGTCTGGGAAAAATACAGCAAACCAGAATGTGAATTGTTTGCGGTAGAATTTGAATATAGAAAAATTAGTGAATATTGTAGTTTACAGACCCCCAAATACTAAGGAGTTTGACATAATAATAGAACAAAATAGATGATATATGTAGAAACCATAAAGACTGGAATATACTCTTATCCGGAGATTTTAACTTTCCTTTCGTTGATTGGAAAGAATGGATAGAAGAGAGTGGTTGTATATATACATATAAAATAGAAATTTTAAAAGCTTCAAGATCTGCTATTAGAACATAATATGCTACAAATAAACCACATTCCAACAAGAAGGGACAACGTCCTAGATTTAGTATTTGTGAATGAGGTGAATTATGTTAATGAAATAATAGTGTATAATACGGGAATTTCAGACCACAATGTCATAGAATTAATAGTCTATTCCAAAGCTGGGGAACGCAAAGATAAACAAACAACAAAACGATGGGAAGGATATGGAAAATATAATTTTTATAGTAAGAATATAAAACGGTCAGAAATAAATAAAAAATTATACAAAGATAGGAAAAATGTTTTATTAAGTGAATATATGGAGGTAAATATACAAAATACTGGAGAAAATTCTTGAAAAGTATGTACCGAAAAAAAAAATAACCATCAGACATGCATACCAAGAGACAGAAGGATCTTTTTTTTCAGAAAATTAGAAAGTGGAAGAAAGCTCTTGTGAAAGAGAAAAATGTATGGAAAATAATGGTAATAAAAAGTAAGATAGAAAATGCAGAACAAACGATCATGCATTTGAAAGAAAAATGAAAAAAATAGGGACTTGGAAGAAAGGATACTTCAAAATATCAAGAAAAACCCTAAAGAGCTTTACTCCTCTGCAAAAAAGATGAACAAAGGAAGATGAGAAATAGGCCCTCTAAGAAATGAAGGACCGTTAACGAAAAAAAAAAGGAAATATGCAACATATTAGCAGAAAAATATAAGAGTAAATTCACGCCAATAATTATAAATAAGCATTATAAAACAGAAATGGGAGAGGAAAATATTGAATATCTATTAGATATAGATATTAATGAAGCAGATATTGTGCAGGCTATAAGCAAAATTAAAAATGGTTCAGCTGCTGGGCCATATGGAGTTCCAACAATTTTGTTAAAAAAAAAAAAAACGGCATACACTATCGCGAAGCCGCTTGCAATACTGCTAAGACAAAGTGTAGATATAAGCGAGATATATGTTAAACATAAATTAGCATATATAACCCCAATTTTCAAAACTGGATCAAGAATAGAGGCAAGACATTTTAGACCTTTTAGTCCAAAATTACATATTATGAAAGTGTGTGTAAGGGTAATAAAAAAGAAAATAATGAATCATTTGTTAAAAAAATAATATGTATAATATAGGTCAACACAGTTTTGTGCCCGGAAAAAGTACACAAACCCAACTGATAGCCCACCATGAAACCATATAGAAAATTATGATAAATGAAAACGACAAAGATTTGGTCTATCTAGATATTGCAAAAGCCTTTGACAAGGTACACCATGATATATTAGAGAAAAAAAAATTGAGAAATCATAATATTGTGGGAAAGATAGGAAAATGGATAAAAGAGTTTCTACTAGACAGAAAACAGATAGTGGTTGCAAATGACGAGAAATCAGATGAAGCTCAGGTAATATCTTGCGTGCCTCAAGGTACGGTATTAGCTGCACTGCTGTTTGTTATTATAATCTCAGACATATACTTTAATGTTGAAGTAGAGAAATTACTTGTGATGAAGGCAGGAACTCATAACATAAAGATCTAAATAAAATATATGAATGGGTGGAGATAAAAAGGATGGTATTTAACTCCGATAAATTCGAATCAATAAATTATGAAACAGAGAAGGAATGGTATATGCATACAGGGAACCTAATAACGAGGCAATCACAAACAAGGAATCAATTAAAGACCTTGGTGTAATGTTAAACAGGAATGGGTTATGCAACGACCAAATAGTAACACTGTTGGCTAAATGTAAAGCAAAAATTGGAATGCTATTCAGACACTTTAAAACAAGAAGAGCTGAACAAAACTTATGTACGTAGTACACTCGAGTTCTGCAATGTGATATGGTACCCACACTACCAAAAGTATACTGCACAAATAGTGTACAAAGGTCCTTTACTGCTAGAATAGAAGAAGTTAAGGACCTTGTCTACTGGGAAAAACTGCAATTTTTAAAAAATTGTATAGTCTAGAAAGGAGAAGAGAATGCTACATGATAATATAGGCAAGGAAGCAAATCGAAGGAATTACAGAAAACATCATGGAGCTACAAATATCAGAAAGAGCAAGCCGAGGTAGATCAATAGTGCCCAAAACTATACCAGGAAATCTAAGGAAGGCACACAGGACATTAATCCACAATTCACCAGCATCGAGAATGCAGCGACTATTTAATGGGCAGCCAGCTCATCTAAGAAACATATCAGAAGTGAGCGTAAATGTGTTTAGGAATAAGCTCGATAAATACCTAGGATGCATCCCAGACCATCCAAGACAGGAAGATACAAAATACACCGGAATATGCATTAGCAATCTCTAGTGGATATACGAGGTGCCTCACACTGAGGGGCCTGGGGGAACACAAACATAGAATAAGGCATTAAGGTAAGGTAAGGTAAGTCTCTCTCTCTCTCTCTCTCTCTCTCTCTCTCTCTCTCTCTCTCTCTCTCTCTCTCTCTCTCTCTCTCTCTTAGTTAATCCTCATTCAATTCCTCTTCCGCAATAATGAAACATTATGGAAATAAGATTTTTTTGTAAAACAGAAAGGTCTGTGTGTAAAAACGAAAACAAATCCTCGAAAGTACCATTAAGATATTAATCTCTCTCTCTCTCCCTCTCTCTCTCTCTCTCTCTCTCTCTCTCTCTCTCTCTCTCTCTCTCTCTCTCTCTCTCTCTCTCTCTCTCATTTTGCTATTTCATTTATAGTAAACTAAAGTCTTCGATATTTTTCTGTGACAATAACCACCATTAAAAAAGCTTTTGTCTGTTTAATGACACCATTATAGCTGCCGTTATGCCTTCCATTGATTAATGATCTAAATACCACAGAACCAGTGACTCACTCCTCATGGTTGTGGATGTCGTATGTAAGCCTCTATCTCTGACATTTGCACAATACATGTCATTGGATAAAGGAATGTCTAAATTTTATCGGATCTTAAGTTTACCATTTTTATGTTCGGTCAAATACAATATGAATGCAATACCATATGGTCACGTCAAAAAGATTCCGAACAAAGTTCTGTGTAATTTATGTGGGTCAATAATAAATTTTATAAAGTTTTATGGGAACATTGTCTTTTCAATATAATAAATATGATTTTATAACATAGATTATAATAATAACAACGATGAAAACCGGGTCACTTGAACTTGTACTGCCCCTACTACCTCTTACATTTAGATTACTACGACCATTAATACTACTACTATCAATGTTACTACTTCTAAATATAATAGTAATACTAAGTATGTTTCATTAATTTAATCTTTTTTTTTATGGCAGGCATTTTTATGTCAAGCCCATTGTGGAAAGAAATTATATAAGAGTAATGTTTAAATATAGTTGTTCAATGAAAATATATATCTATTAAGTACTGCCTCCAAGATGATAGTAAAATAATGCATAGTATTCCTTGATCAGAATGTAGCTTGCTTTATGAAGAATGAGAGAAAATATCTAAGAAATCCAAGGGTATACCTCCTCAGCTGTGTGATTTAGTGATTAAAAGACAATCAAACATTTATTTTCGAGATATTTTAATATTTGTTTTTTCCTTTTCCCGCTTACTACATCAGCTGTAGAAATTAGGGTTCAACTACTATCTTGATAGGCGGAGGAGCTGGTATGGATGGCTATTGCTCGAACGCTCCAAACGAGAGCTTCACGGATAGTGATGTGTTTTTCACTCGTTAAGCGCCCATATACACCCGGTCCAGAGCCCACATCCTACACTATATATCTCTGCTAATTCGGGCACTTGATCACTGTAAATAGGGACTTTTGCATACAGAATTAAGCTTTTTCTAATCAAGACTGAGAGAACACTGTGCATGAAATTGATAAGAAGTCAGTTTGTTCTCCAAGCAATGTAATTTCTCAAGATAAAGTTACTAACAATTGTATAATTATTGATAATTTGCAGTCACGGTATTAGCAAAGGGGAATAATTTTGTGCTTATGCCATCTGCAAATGTAATTTTCCGACAATTTATAGGAGAATACACTGGGAAAATAGGTACATCATATTTTCATAAAAAAATAAAATAAAAATCGGATAATTACGTCGTTCTGAGACTAAAAATCTTGTATTATTTATATTATTTGTCAATAAA
>NC_090728.1:10743233-10748233 GCF_036898095.1 Palaemon carinicauda
ATAATATTCTGATCTTAACAGAAACCATGTATAAGTTTCCTATTACCAATGGTGATATCCAAATCATGATTGTAGTATTTCCTATTCAACTTTGATTTTTGTGGTTTGTTACAGTTTATATATAATCTCATTTAGCAAAACAAATAGAATTTTCAAATACATCTCTTCAATATTTGTATCTTATAAAAAATCGAACTCATTATCAGTGGGTTCCTTTATGCATATAATACTACAACGATCTTAAAATAACTATAAATCTATACATTTCAATTAGTTACAAATTAAGGGTAACGTATGATCATAATATATCCCTACCACAAACATCAAGTAAGCATTGCAGGAATGTTCCCAATTTTTTCATTCCAGAAAATGTAAAATAATTTTGGTGTACTAGCTGCATACTGTGTGAGTGGGTAAGAAAAATATATATTGTTTTTTCAATTTTTTTAGGAAAGATTTAAGAAAATTAAGTTATACATGAGAACGCTGTTGCAACAAAATAATAAAGCATAAAAGCACAAAAATAACAAATAAAAGTCTTAGAAATCATTTAAAATATCACTGGATTTACACATGTGGTAATAGGGGTACGTAAAACGTGGTTCTAAAAGTTAAGAGGACAGGGTAAAGAAACAGATAAGTAAATATCGGAGAGAGAGAGAGAGAGAGAGAGAGAGAGAGAGAGAGAGAGAGAGAGAGAGAGAGAGAGAGAGAGAGAGAGAGAGAGAGAGAGAGAGAATACCAACTATTCTGTGCTTGTAAATAAACTTCAAAGCTAGAAAGCACCGTAAAAAGATTATGTTAGGTATACCGAGTATTATGAAATTGTAGGAATATGACTCGAAAAGTCCTCTGCAATTTACATACATATAACTAACTGCTCCTTTTTGTGCCAGTGATATTAGCAGGAAATACCCGAGAGGAGCGCTCAATGCCGCTGGTCCGTGCATAAACAGATTCGTTCTGGCACTAAATAATGTTGCCTGGTGAGGAACCTATCTTTTGCTAATAGCAGGCAGTTGCCACTAACACTGATATATCGTGTTTTAGTCATGGGGATATTTTCTAAGAAAGATTTTATAATCCATTCATGAAAACAAATTAATAAGTACAGTTATATTTTGTAGCTGGAATTTATTAATCACTTTTAGAATACCTACTATGAGATTCAGGGCCTCTGTAACACGGTTTTTTGGACTTTGCTCCTTATCAAAGCATCGGATGTAGCTGAAAGTTGACATATGTATATTTTAGAACCACACACAAATTTTGTCAGCATTACCAATAATCTAAACCCGATAGTTTTAATTTTTATAGAGTAAAAATGATCTAGCTGATGCCATGGCCAGTGATAACGAGCCAAGAGTCGAAAACATTCATTACGTAAGCAATGTAAACACCTTTTGACAAAATTTTGCCCCGCCCATCCACCAGACACCCATTCAACTTCTTCCATCGGCTCTGAAACCCATAACAGTCAAGAATGGCTAACAGGATTTGGAATTGCCCCCGTGGTTGCAAAACTGCATTTGTCTTACGACTTGCAACTTTATACAGTCAAGAGAAAGCCCGTGGCCATATTTACTATAGCCTGAATAGGTAATTATTCAGTTTCTACTTTAAATCCAATGTTTATGGTCTGATTTGTATTTAGCGTAACATGATTATAATATTTGTAATGTCATTCAGGCTTTTGAACATTTCCATTAACTATTCACTATGCCACCAAGAGAGAGAGAGAGAGAAAGAGAGAGATTGTATGTAAACAGTCTTTATATAACTATTTTTGTTAAAATAAGATTATTGTGCTAAAATCTCCATCAGACCAACGGATCATCCGATATCATTTTTTTTTTTCTTCTTTTTAGGCCGTACGACCGTGTTGGCTATGTTTTGGGCATGACTGCATTTTGTAAATAAATCATGAATAGTTTTAGGAGTTTTATTTGTACATCTAATGGGAATTTATAGAAGTAAAGTGAACATAATTAATTTATCCTTTAAAATAACTACTATATGTAGCCAAACAAATAGTAGTAAAGATGATAATGAAATGAAGGAATGATACCATACTTTATCTTTAGCTTCAACATCGGCAATAACATACCCAGTTGCCATAATTTGTCAACTTAATGAAATAACCTATCATCTAATGTTAAATTTAATTTCTGAGGAGGCCATGGCTTATTGCACAGTGAAAAAATATGACAAAGACTTTATGAATGGCGGAACGATACATAAATGTGGGTGGGGTATCTGTGCTAGCGTAGTAATACTACTGTAGCAGAAGTGCCACAACAGTAGTATACATGAATTAAACGTTTAGGCCAACTGCTGGGATCCTTGAGGATCATTTAGCACTTCTTACAACTACTCGAGAATTGAGTTTTATAGCCAGAATTTAAATTTTATAATCCAACAATGCCCATGATAGCCTTCAGTGTTATCCTGAATTATAACGAGGCCAAAGTGGGTTGAGCCTCATGAAGTCATCATTCTGACGATAAGTATTGGTGAAGGTTTAAAGCCAAAATACGGTACCGGCTTTTTTTTTTCAGTAAATAGGTAAGTAGACAGACAATAAATAAAAATTGATTGACATTGGATATAGCAGTTATCAAATCAAGCTTGTCTACTACGTTTTTGAAAATTACCAACTATTCCCTACACCTTGTCAATCTGATTGTGACCTATAAAGTAGACTGTAATTTCTTAGGAAACTTATTTTGGGAGTTAGACTAATAATCAAAGTGTTTTTGTATTTATTAACATATTTTGTTGATTTGTTCATTGTGACAATTATCTGTGGAGAGGTTTCAGAGTTTATAAAGTTGTACTACTTTGCTTTTATATAAACTTTTGTGTCATTGTTGGCAGATGTATAGCCTTCGTTACGTATAGCCAATCATCGATCGAGAAAGAGGGAAGAAATGCCGTCATAGGTTACGTAACGAGTGTGTTCGAAACCTTTTCTCTGAGTAAGTTGGCCCGTCTTCAAAAAACGTCACTTTTACATTATAAGTACCAAATTTATTCAACCTACGTAATGCAGAATATAGTCAAAATTTATGTGTAGATATAATGTGCATTCTGAAGAAGCGTTATATTTATGAAATTCATAGATAAAAAATTATTGTGAAAAAACCGTGTTACAGAGGCCCTGAATCTCATAGTAAGCCAACAATAATATTTGAAAACCTGTTCTCACGTTTTGAAACTTGTATTATAATATTATATCAATAAGCGGTGTACACATCGAGCTTATCTATCTAATTTCATTTTTTAATTTGCTTATTTCCATGGCTATAAAGTTCGTCACTTAAAATATGGGTCAATTTTTTATACGTCCTTTATTAACTTGTTTAATGCTTGGTGGTTCATCAAAACTGTAAATATATGGGAATAAACTTCATCAGCTACTGCATATCGTCACGGGAAAATTTCCATATGCGTATAGGAACTATTATTATTATTATCATTATTATTATTATTATTATTATTATTATTATTATTATTATTATTATTATTATTATTATTATTATTATCATGCTATCGATATTGCTGTTCACTGTAAATAATTTTAATAGGAAATTCTCTCTAAAAATATACTTTTCCCACCCATATTTCAGTAAGCTACAACTGACCGTTATTTTTATCCGTTCTTTGTTATTATCTTTCACGGGTTGGTGACCGTAATATCACTCCTTAAGTTTAACGTCAATATATCCATTTTTAAAACGGTAAATGCCTGGCAATCTTTATTCCTGGATTTTTACTGTTTTTAGTGTAAATTTTTAACTCTATTATTATAATTTTAATCATAAATATTATTATCAATATTTAATACTAGTATTATAATAATTATTATAACTGTTGTTGCTATTATTATCACTAAGATCGCATTGTATTGTACAATTGGTATAACAAGTGATTTAGGTATATAAGAAGGTCATCGCGTTGATTCTCACAACGGATTAATCACGGGCCGAAGTTGGGCTTGGGAAACGCGATTTTTCTACCAAATTATAAAGTACAGAAATATATTTTACCACTAAATACTAATCCCAAATTAAAAAATCAAATTACCATTTGTTGTTTTGCTATAAAAAATGAATGGTACAGCATTTGTCTTCTGATATCTATGTAGTGTTGAAATCAAAGGATTTATTAACGCTCAAGAATCATTAATAGTATGGTTCTGTGAAAAGAGAATCGTTGAAGGTAAAAGGATAAGATTTTTTATGTCTCAAAATTAATTTAGCTTGTTTGGAATATACGTTTTTAAAATAACATATATGATAGAAAATAATATAATAATTTCCTTCATGGCAAATCTTGAAACGTTTTCGTCTCTCGGGAAAAAATATCAAATCAATTCACATTTTCTCTCATTTACATGATGGATTTTGCAAAGTGTGGGCTACATTAAACAAAGTAAATAATAAAGGTTTTACAATGGATAATTCTCACCAGTGGATCCTGCAATTCTTCTTGATACTACTGGTTTATTTACAAGAAATACACTACCAAATACTGTAAGGAGATCTTTTGTTTTATATCATGTTAACCTTTCATTAGGTTTCCATTAATAAAATGTATTGACGATATGACCAAAAAATAGAATCTGATATTAGAGAGAATAATTTAACTCCATGGACTTCGAGGGTTATTGCGAAGTTGCATAATAGTACAGTCTTCTTCTTTAGACTTAGGTATCACATTCAATGACATTCTCAACACGACAAAGATTCTTTACGGTAAACATTTTATTATCATGTTAGTATTCAAAGTATCATGAACTATAAAGTGATAATAGTTGATGATAGTAAAAATAAACAATAGAATTATGATTCTGATATCAGATTTGATAACAGATGATACATAAGATATAAAATCAACTTTAAAAACAATAGAGAAACCACCACCGCCGCCACCACAAACAACAAGAATCTTCAATATATTAGAAAGCATATATATATATATATATATATATATATATA
>NC_090728.1:10753233-10755733 GCF_036898095.1 Palaemon carinicauda
AGTTAAGAGGACAGGGTAAAGAAACAGATAAGTAAATATCGGAGAGAGAGAGAGAGAGAGAGAGAGAGAGAGAGAGAGAGAGAGAGAGAGAGAGAGAGAGAGAGAGAGAGAGAGAGAGAGAGAGAGAGAATACCAACTATTCTGTGCTTGTAAATAAACTTCAAAGCTAGAAAGCACCGTAAAAAGATTATGTTAGGTATACCGAGTATTATGAAATTGTAGGAATATGACTCGAAAAGTCCTCTGCAATTTACATACATATAACTAACTGCTCCTTTTTGTGCCAGTGATATTAGCAGGAAATACCCGAGAGGAGCGCTCAATGCCGCTGGTCCGTGCATAAACAGATTCGTTCTGGCACTAAATAATGTTGCCTGGTGAGGAACCTATCTTTTGCTAATAGCAGGCAGTTGCCACTAACACTGATATATCGTGTTTTAGTCATGGGGATATTTTCTAAGAAAGATTTTATAATCCATTCATGAAAACAAATTAATAAGTACAGTTATATTTTGTAGCTGGAATTTATTAATCACTTTTAGAATACCTACTATGAGATTCAGGGCCTCTGTAACACGGTTTTTTGGACTTTGCTCCTTATCAAAGCATCGGATGTAGCTGAAAGTTGACATATGTATATTTTAGAACCACACACAAATTTTGTCAGCATTACCAATAATCTAAACCCGATAGTTTTAATTTTTATAGAGTAAAAATGATCTAGCTGATGCCATGGCCAGTGATAACGAGCCAAGAGTCGAAAACATTCATTACGTAAGCAATGTAAACACCTTTTGACAAAATTTTGCCCCGCCCATCCACCAGACACCCATTCAACTTCTTCCATCGGCTCTGAAACCCATAACAGTCAAGAATGGCTAACAGGATTTGGAATTGCCCCCGTGGTTGCAAAACTGCATTTGTCTTACGACTTGCAACTTTATACAGTCAAGAGAAAGCCCGTGGCCATATTTACTATAGCCTGAATAGGTAATTATTCAGTTTCTACTTTAAATCCAATGTTTATGGTCTGATTTGTATTTAGCGTAACATGATTATAATATTTGTAATGTCATTCAGGCTTTTGAACATTTCCATTAACTATTCACTATGCCACCAAGAGAGAGAGAGAGAGAGAAAGAGAGAGATTGTATGTAAACAGTCTTTATATAACTATTTTTGTTAAAATAAGATTATTGTGCTAAAATCTCCATCAGACCAACGGATCATCCGATATCATTTTTTTTTTTCTTCTTTTTAGGCCGTACGACCGTGTTGGCTATGTTTTGGGCATGACTGCATTTTGTAAATAAATCATGAATAGTTTTAGGAGTTTTATTTGTACATCTAATGGGAATTTATAGAAGTAAAGTGAACATAATTAATTTATCCTTTAAAATAACTACTATATGTAGCCAAACAAATAGTAGTAAAGATGATAATGAAATGAAGGAATGATACCATACTTTATCTTTAGCTTCAACATCGGCAATAACATACCCAGTTGCCATAATTTGTCAACTTAATGAAATAACCTATCATCTAATGTTAAATTTAATTTCTGAGGAGGCCATGGCTTATTGCACAGTGAAAAAATATGACAAAGACTTTATGAATGGCGGAACGATACATAAATGTGGGTGGGGTATCTGTGCTAGCGTAGTAATACTACTGTAGCAGAAGTGCCACAACAGTAGTATACATGAATTAAACGTTTAGGCCAACTGCTGGGATCCTTGAGGATCATTTAGCACTTCTTACAACTACTCGAGAATTGAGTTTTATAGCCAGAATTTAAATTTTATAATCCAACAATGCCCATGATAGCCTTCAGTGTTATCCTGAATTATAACGAGGCCAAAGTGGGTGGAGCCTCATGAAGTCATCATTCTGACGATAAGTATTGGTGAAGGTTTAAAGCCAAAATACGGTACCGGCTTTTTTTTTTCAGTAAATAGGTAAGTAGACAGACAATAAATAAAAATTGATTGACATTGGATATAGCAGTTATCAAATCAAGCTTGTCTACTACGTTTTTGAAAATTACCAACTATTCCCTACACCTTGTCAATCTGATTGTGACCTATAAAGTAGACTGTAATTTCTTAGGAAACTTATTTTGGGAGTTAGACTAATAATCAAAGTGTTTTTGTATTTTTAACATATTTTGTTGATTTGTTCATTGTGACAATTATCTGTGGAGAGGTTTCAGAGTTTATAAAGTGTACTACTTTGCTTTTATATAAACTTTTGTGTCATTGTTGGCAGATGTATAGCCTTCGTTACGTATAGCCAATCATCGGTCGAGAAAGAGGGAAGAAATGCCGTCATAGGTTACGTAACGAGTGTGTTCGAAACCTTTTCTCTTAGTAAGTTGGCCCGTCTTCAAAAAACGTCACTTTTACATTATAAGTACCAAATTTATTCAACCTACGTAATGCAGAATATAGTCAAAATTTATGTGTAGATATACTGTGCATTCTGAAGAAGCGTTATATTT
>NC_090728.1:10763233-10775733 GCF_036898095.1 Palaemon carinicauda
CGGTTTTTTGGACTTTGCTCCTTATCAAAGCATCGGATGTAGCTGAAAGTTGACATATGTATATTTTAGAACCACACACAAATTTTGTCAGCATTACCAATAATCTAAACCCGATAGTTTTAATTTTTATAGAGTAAAAATGATCTAGCTGATGCCATGGCCAGTGATAACGAGCCAAGAGTCGAAAACATTCATTACGTAAGCAATGTAAACACCTTTTGACAAAATTTTGCCCCGCCCATCCACCAGACACCCATTCAACTTCTTCCATCGGCTCTGAAACCCATAACAGTCAAGAATGGCTAACAGGATTTGGAATTGCCCCCGTGGTTGCAAAACTGCATTTGTCTTACGACTTGCAACTTTATACAGTCAAGAGAAAGCCCGTGGCCATATTTACTATAGCCTGAATAGGTAATTATTCAGTTTCTACTTTAAATCCAATGTTTATGGTCTGATTTGTATTTAGCGTAACATGATTATAATATTTGTAATGTCATTCAGGCTTTTGAACATTTCCATTAACTATTCACTATGCCACCAAGAGAGAGAGAGAGAGAGAAAGAGAGAGATTGTATGTAAACAGTCTTTATATAACTATTTTTGTTAAAATAAGATTATTGTGCTAAAATCTCCATCAGACCAACGGATCATCCGATATCATTTTTTCTTTTCTTCTTTTTAGGCCGTACGACCGTGTTGGCTATGTTTTGGGCATGACTGCATTTTGTAAATAAATCATGAATAGTTTTAGGAGTTTTATTTGTACATCTAATGGGAATTTATAGAAGTAAAGTGAACATAATTAATTTATCCTTTAAAATAACTACTATATGTAGCCAAACAAATAGTAGTAAAGATGATAATGAAATGAAGGAATGATACCATACTTTATCTTTAGCTTCAACATCGGCAATAACATACCCAGTTGCCATAATTTGTCAACTTAATGAAATAACCTATCATCTAATGTTAAATTTAATTTCTGAGGAGGCCATGGCTTATTGCACAGTGAAAAAATATGACAAAGACTTTATGAATGGCGGAACGATACATAAATGTGGGTGGGGTATCTGTGCTAGCATAGTAATACTACTGTAGCAGAAGTGCCACAACAGTAGTATACATGAATTAAACGTTTAGGCCAACTGCTGGGATCCTTGAGGATCATTTAGCACTTCTTAAAACTACTCGAGAATTGAGTTTTATAGCCAGAATTTAAATTTTATAATCCAACAATGCCCATGATAGCCTTCAGTGTTATCCTGAATTATAACAAGGCCAAAGTGGGTGGAGCCTCATGAAGTCATCATTCTGACGATAAGTATTGGTGAAGGTTTAAAGCCAAAATACGGTACCGGCTTTTTTTTCAGTAAATAGGTAAGTAGACAGACAATAAATAAAAATTGATTGACATTGGATATAGCAGTTATCAAATCAAGCTTGTCTACTACGTTTTTGAAAATTACCAACTATTCCCTACACCTTGTCAATCTGATTGTGACCTATAAAGTAGACTGTAATTTCTTAGGAAACTTATTTTGGGAGTTAGACTAATAATCAAAGTGTTTTTGTATTTTTTAACATATTTTGTTGATTTGTTCATTATGATAATTATCTGTGGAGAGGTTTCAGAGTTTATAAAGTTGTACTACTTTGCTTTTATATAAACTTTTGTGTCATTGTTGGCAGATGTATAGCCTTCGTTACGTATAGCCAATCATCGGTCGAGAAAGAGGGAAGAAATGCCGTCATAGGTTACGTAACGAGTGTGTTCGAAACCTTTTCTCTTAGTAAGTTGGCCCGTCTTCAAAAAACGTCACTTTTACATTATAAGTACCAAATTTATTCAACCTACGTAATGCAGAATATAGTCAAAATTTATGTGTAGATATACTGTGCATTCTGAAGAAGCGTTATATTTATGAAATTCATAGATAAAAAATTATTGCGAAAAAACCGTGTTACAGAGGCCCTGAATCTCATAGTAAGCCAACAATAATATTTCGAAAACCTGTTCTCACGTTTTGAAACTTGTATTATAATATTATATCAATAAGCGGTGTACACATCGAGCTTATCTATCTAATTTCATTTTTTAATTTGCTTATTTCCATGGCTATAAAGTTCGTCACTTAAAATATGGGTCAATTTTTTATACGTCCTTTATTAACTTGTTTAATGCTTGGTGGTTCATCAAAACTGTAAATATATGGGAATAAACTTCATCAGCTACTGCATATCGTCACGGGAAAATTTCCATATGCGTATAGGAACTATTATTATTATTATCATTATTATTATTATTATTATTATTATTATTATTATTATTATTATTATTATTATTATTATTATCATGCTATCGATATTGCTGTTCACTGTAAATAATTTTAATAGGAAATTCTCTCTAAAAATATACTTTTCCCACCCATATTTCAGTAAGCTACAACTGACCGTTATTTTTATCCGTTCTTTGTTATTATCTTTCACGGGTTGGTGACCGTAATATCACTCCTTAAGTTTAACGTCAATATATCCATTTTTAAAACGGTAAATGCCTGGCAATCTTTATTCCTGGATTTTTACTGTTTTTAGTGTAAATTTTTAACTCTATTATTATAATTTTAATCATAAATATTATTATCAATATTTAATACTAGTATTATAATAATTATTATAACTGTTGTTGCTATTATTATCACTAAGATCGCATTGTATTGTACAATTGGTATAACAAGTGATTTAGGTATATAAGAAGGTCATCGCGTTGATTCTCACAACGGATTAATCACGGGCCGAAGTTGGGCTTGGGAAACGCGATTTTTCTACCAAATTATAAAGTACAGAAATATATTTTACCACTAAATACTAATCCCAAATTAAAAAATCAAATTACCATTTGTTGTTTTGCTATAAAAAATGAATGGTACAGCATTTGTCTTCTGATATCTATGTAGTGTTGAAATCAAAGGATTTATTAACGCTCAAGAATCATTAATAGTATGGTTCTGTGAAAAGAGAATCGTTGAAGGTAAAAGGATAAGATTTTTTATGTCTCAAAATTAATTTAGCTTGTTTGGAATATACGTTTTTAAAATAACATATATGATAGAAAATAATATAATAATTTCCTTCATGGCAAATCTTGAAACGTTTTCGTCTCTCGGGAAAAAATATCAAATCAATTCACATTTTCTCTCATTTACATGATGGATTTTGCAAAGTGTGGGCTACATTAAACAAAGTAAATAATAAAGGTTTTACAATGGATAATTCTCACCAGTGGATCCTGCAATTCTTCTTGATACTACTGGTTTATTTACAAGAAATACACTACCAAATACTGTAAGGAGATCTTTTGTTTTATATCATGTTAACCTTTCATTAGGTTTCCATTAATAAAATGTATTGACGATATGACCAAAAAATAGAATCTGATATTAGAGAGAATAATTTAACTCCATGGACTTCGAGGGTTATTGCGAAGTTGCATAATAGTACAGTCTTCTTCTTTAGACTTAGGTATCACATTCAATGACATTCTCAACACGACAAAGATTCTTTACGGTAAACATTTTATTATCATGTTAGTATTCAAAGTATCATGAACTATAAAGTGATAATAGTTGATGATAGTAAAAATAAACAATAGAATTATGATTCTGATATCAGATTTGATAACAGATGATACATAAGATATAAAATCAACTTTAAAAACAATAGAAAAACCACCACCGCCGCCACCACAAACAACAAGAATCTTCAATATATTAGAAAGCATATATATATATATATATATATATATATATATATATATATATATATATATATATATATATATATATATATGTATATGTATATATATATGTATATGTATATATATATATATATATATATATATATATATATATATATATATATATATATATATATATATATATATATATATATATATATATATATATGATATTGTTATCACGAACACTCATGATATTCATTTTCCAAAAAAAAAAGCCACAAACACAATTTTATATCGAATTCGCTCTGCCACAGGATCTCGGACAGACTTTGCTATATTTAATCCAGTCAAATTCGAGATTTTTACCTTGATTGTATATCAACCCATTTCTGCCATTAATAAGTATCTAATACGTGGCCATTACATAACAATTCTATCACTAACACTCGTAATTTTTTTTTTTATTCAAATAAATCACAAAACACGTAAACACTTAATTCGCACTCTCGTGAAATATCAGACCCATAGAAAAATTCCTTTAATGATAAATGTTTTTTCTCGGTCAAGATCCACACCACAGCACCGATAAAAATAAGTGTACCCCAACTTAGCGCATTCGGCTGTACATAAATATAAGACTGGATTCTGACTGTGCTGTATTTGAGCTTGTCGAGATTAGGATTTGTAATTATAATTATAATAAACCTATCTCCACCATTACAGCTAATTGGTTAGTATGTGACACTTGGCAATTTCATGACAATTTCATCACTAACACTCATTGGTTTAGTTTTACAGGTTACACTAATTTTTGTCAGCGCTGGGAGGTGAATCCTTTGTTGGCATGATTGATAGCTAAGGCGTTGATTGGTTTTAACATTGGTTTCGTTAATATGAAGTAGAACTTTCTTCCATTTGAACATGATTTCTGATGATTTTTCAATACACAGACACACACATACACACACACACACACACACACACACACACACACACACACACACATATATATATATATATATATATATATATATATATATATATATATATATATATATATATATATATATATATATATACTGTACTAAGCAAGACCACCCATACTAGGCTGGTTTCCTGTGTCCCATCAGACAAAGGTCTCCTACCAACACCAATCCGAAATTGGCCAGTGTGGTGATGAAAACTGGCGATACCCAAGATATATATAAGGACGTGTTTGATGCCAATTTAATTGAATCTTAATTAAACCACATAACGACTGTCCTTAGAGCATTGTAACTGATTTCACCATATAAATTCCAGGTAAATTCAGCACCAATCATTCTCATTCCAGTCGAAGAGAGAGATAGATTGACCTGTTCCACTCATATCGTGTAATTTATTTCAGACGAACATGTACTGTATAACATGGATTTGCTAAATCTTATACCTGATAACTAATTTGGCCGTAAATTAGAAAAAGACGTTTTGAGTGATCACGATATCAGGTTGCAGTTAAGAATTTCTAAGGTGTATGATGGAACGACAACGTAATTTTAAGAAGAATTAAAGAAAACTATGACATTGCTGGGTCTGGCCCTGCTTACAATGTAGAGAGAAGGAATGATTTAATGACACCTGGAAACAAAAATTGACAACTGAAACAAAGGGATTAAACAGGAATTTTACCAGGATTACGGGAGACATTTTCCATGATTTTGTAGAGCGTTTCAAACCGTTCATAATGAAAACCCTTCCAATTTGGAGGAAACCCATTGAGCTTGGCCTTTGTGTTACAATTGTCCTTCGACACCTTGCAACTATATAATCCTACAAGAGCCCTTCCTCGAAATGCCGTGTAGCTCCCAACACAATCGGCAGCATTTCAATACTGTCAATTGTGTTGGGAATCGTTGAGACATTTTAGTTCCCTGTGTGGGGTTCATGTAGGTATCAGCATTCAGAGGAATGGAAGGAAGTAGCCGGTGGCTTTGAGCAACGATAGCATTTTCCACATACCCTTCGGCCAATAGATGGTAAATACATTCGCATTCAGATAAAATCCTTTGAAGGAATCCATTCTTCTTCTTCTATCAACGTGCATTTTCCACTCTGTCATTCTAGTTTGATGAGATTGAAAGCCCGCGTTACACATCTTTTTGGGGGTGTGGGGGGTTAATAATTTTTTACCAGTTTTGACCAGAGTATGTTTTACACCTCTCCCTAATTTATGAAGGTATGCTTTAGTGCTTACTGGTAGATAAGGCAGTTAGAGTAAAATCGGCATACAGAGGCCAGGGCTAGCTCAGGCTATTTTGTTAAGGTTTCAAATATATTGCATGATATAAAACTGACGTTGAGTCTCCGCCTAGCATGATGGTTGTCTAAAACAACGACGTGACCTCTAACAGGTTAATGGGTAATCGTTATTGTAAATAAGGTTATTCAACAATGATGAACATAGAGTGGTTTCCGAGACGAAGATGTAACCACAGACAGGTATTAGTTATAGTACTCAAGGATATTGAGTAATGACGAGCACGTTCTGCGTTACTGGTTTTGTGCTTCTGCTTGTCACTCGTATGTACAGCGGTAGTACATATTAATTGTGGGTGACAGTTACTTCTCAGCATCCATCTGCGCAGCTTTCCCTACCAGTTATTTACTTTTACAATTTTCCAAAAAATAATTTAATGTATTTTTTCTAATAATTTTCTCTCCTTTCTGATTAACCAGTACAAAGCAGAATACATTTAGGAACAGCATAACCAACCCTCTCTCCCTCCAGCAGATATAAAATGAAGTTCACAAAACAGAAAGTTACAAAATAAAGAAGGAAAATCTCTCACTTTAAATAATCAGGTTACAATAGAATACTGTAAATATGGGAACTCGTCATAACCAAACTGAGTCCAACTCATTATTCAGTGGTCAGCGGAGACAGCAATGTCATTGCTCGTAAATGTTCATAAATACTTCTCTGTAAGCAGGTTTCATATTTATTGTATGTTACTTATTATACCCAAGACGTTTATTTGTAATCCTAATACAAAACATATGTAATAATGATTGAATAGTTATAAAACAATGACTTTATAATAAAGAAATAAACAACTAGTACATCCTGTGCAGTTTCGGTTTTTTACACCGACTACTGAGTCGGAGCTAGTCTCTCTCTCTCTCTCTCTCTCTCTCTCTCTCTCTCTCTCTCTCTCTCTCTCTCTCTATAATCAATATCTTTATACCAAAGCTATTTCTTTTCTTTTTTATATACTGCTTGAAAATTAGACAACGCCTGAACGGACCAAGAAATTCATCTATCACTAACTTTTTAGATGAGTAGAACAAGTTACAAGAACGGCTTCCTATTGTCAGATGTTTCTGATTTTTTAGAACTTATCATCTTACGCCTGCTTTTTCATCATTATTAGCAAAACACAGAAACATATATATATATATATATATATATATATATATATATATATATATATATATATATATATATATATATGTGTGTGTGTGTGTGTGTGTGTGTGTGTGTTTGTGTGTGTGTGTGTGTGCTAAAACATGCGCGGGTTGAGCCAAGGCCGTCTCGAGAGAAGGCCGTGCCATTTGGGGGGGGGGGGGGTAAGAAAAGTTCCACGTGGTACGATTATTGTTATCACACAGCTACTACAGGCTATGAGTAAAGGGGTAGCGCTCTATTTCTTTACAGTTTTCTGTTGTTATTCCAGAAAATCTGACTGTTTTGGAATCCAGGCTAATCCCTTCTATGTGCTGTGTGTCAATCTGCAAAGGAAATAAACGAACAGTACCGAAAGTTATTGTTTTCCTTTCCAAATGCTGATGAAGAAAAAGCCTAGTTATTGCACGCCATCAAGAGCGCCCGATATGCTCCTAACTATAATAGTAGGGAGAGTACTATATTAATTGTTGTAATAATTATAATAACATTATATTGTTCATGTGGTATTGGGTTCAAAATATCATCCTCTTGTATAATAATGAAAAGATTACTAAACTGTTTTCAAAATTACTTTGGCATTCACACACTTTTCTTCCTTGCTACTTACTACTTCATTCTCTCCTCGATTTCTTCTCTTTCAATTCTTGCTTCCTCCTCATTCTTCAGTTGATCTCTCTCTCTCTCTCTCTCTCTCTCTCTCTCTCTCTCTCTCTCTCTCTCTCTCTCTCTCTCTCTCTCTCTCTCTCATTTTTATGAAAATGCGTTTTCCACTTTATAATAGTATTTAAACACCTTTCAGGTGGGCCAACTACAATTCAGTTCAAACTATATTGAATCCGACACATTGTTCTTCGATAAGACAATTCGTAAGAAACTTACAGCTAAGATAATTGCAAACAATAACAGTGGAAAAATAAAAACAAATCGTCCAAAATTTAAAGTAAAGAAAATATACAGCAAGATCAGGTGATTGTTCAGACGATGTTTAATTATTTGAAATTGCTGGAATTGTTTACACTATTTATTTTTCAAAATTTAGTTGTAACAGACATTCTGTGATTTTTTTTTCTTTTTTTTTTTCTTTTTTGTGTAGTTTGAAATTAGTGGGTCCTGATATTAGACTACTGCCACGGGAAAATGTTATTTCAATTCTATTACTTTTTTCTCTGTCTAATTTTTCTTAGCCCGATTATTCAAAGTCATCTTCTTTTGGTGTGTATAATCCCCTATTTTTTTTCTATGAGAATTATCAGCTGTAGCTTGTAAAGAGAAACCGTGTGTATGTATAACGAGTACGTGCGTAAGAGAAAGAAGGATTGTGGATGTCACAAGCAAACTCTTTCCTTATCCGTCTCTATATCAGTCAACCTACTCATGCTGACTTTTACCCCCCTGACTAGGCCTGTATTCGAGACGGCCTTGGTTGAGCAGGGGAAAAAATTATCAGAGTTAACAGGAAAGCGGGATGAGGCTCGAGCCTACTCCCGTGCACGTATTCACCTTTTTATATGGTTTAATTTTTGGCGCTGGTCGGCGCTGGTTGCCCGTGAGGGCCAACCTAACATCAAGGTCAAACAAGTCACACGACTTATTAGAAAAATAAGCCGGCAACGGGTTTTTAAAGCTTTCCCTGTACTGATGACATGCCGCTACTATATTCCGCTATTTAATGTGTTGACACAAACACAATGATAGCTTAGCAACTCGCCGCCATCTACACAGCCAAGCCAAAAAAAAAGAGAAAGAAAAAAAAACCTGCATTCAACGAAAGCAAAATTTTCTGCAGGAGAAGCACTACGGAAGCATTTTCGATGATATTCCGAAGGCAATTAACTAAACAGCTACAGGAATGATTCCTGAGAGAGAGAGAGAGAGAGAGAGAGAGAGAGAGAGAGAGAGAGAGAGAGTTGTGAAAATTATTGGTGATGTTTATGCTGTAAGTGAACATCTTACTCATTCCATGTACTTTATAATAATATGTGGTGTTCACACAGACACAGTTACAAATTTACACACATAACATGGCTGACGACGCACACCCAATTATTGGTACCTCAAGCTGAGAGAAGATACCCAACCTTGGTCACCCCGCCTCCTCGCAATCCTTGGTTTTAGATCGGTGAGACTAGAGTATCTATATTATTATTATTATTATTATTATTATTATTATTATTGGAATCTAAGCTACAACCCTAGTTAGAAAAGCAAGATGCTATAAGCTCAAAGGCTCCAACAGGGAAAGATAGCCCAGTACGGAAAGGAAACAAGGAAATGAATACATTACACGAGAAGTAATACAACCAAAATATAATATTTGGAAATATGTAATAACATTGAATTAGATCTTTTATATATGAACTATAAAAAACTTAGAGAAGGCAATAGGAAGATAAATAATATAGAACAGTGTTCCGGCATGTACCCTCAAGCAAGAGAAGTCTAATCCAAGACTGGACGACCATGGTACAGAGGCTATTGCACTACCCTAGACTAGAGAACAATGGTTTGATTTTGGAGTGTCCTTTTCCTAGAAGAGCTGCTTACCATAGCTGAAGAGTCACGCTTACCCTTAACAAGTGGAAAGTAGCCACTGAAGAATTACAGCGCAGTAGATAACCACTTGAGTGAAGACATTTTTATTAATCTCAATGATGACAAGAGCATGAGGACAGGAGAATGTGGAAAGAATATGCCAGACTATTTGGTGTATGTGTAGGTAAAGACAGAATGAACCGTAACCAGAGAGAGGGATCCAATGTGGTACTGTCTGGCCAGTCAAAGGACCCAAAAACTCTCTAGCGGTATATATCAACGGGTGGCCGATGCTCTGGCCAACCTACTACAGTACCTCTAAAACAAGAGTAACCACAACATCAAAACAGGGCACCATTTTGTCATCAGCAGCCGTCGTACGACAGGCAAGCACATCCAGCCGATATTCTCTCTCTCTCTCTCTCTCTCTCTCTCTCTCTCTCTCTCTCTCTCTCTCTCTCATACTGACGAAAGAATGATATAAAAATAATGAGTACAGGCAATGAATGAGAAAAACGGTTTTGTATTCAAAATTTATAAAGTATATGCGAATGTAAATCAGTAAGTCTATACGTTACTGTAGTCTCTCTCTCTCTCTCTCTCTCTCTCTCTCTCTCTCTCTCTCTCTCTCTCTCTCAAGACTAAATAGATTATAATAATGCATAATAGGGATATATGTGAGTAAGAGATAATTAACATACCTACAAATTAAAGGTTATAAAATTATTTTATTGTTGGATGATTATTCTAGGTTTTGATAAACTGCAGTTACCCTGTAAGTTGAAGAACCTAAGAGAGAATAAATTAAGAGATGAGAGAAACACAGTAGATGGAGAAAGTATTTGGGTTTTATGGAATTTTCAAATGAATCACACCTTTTGTTTACTGTCTGTATAACATATTATGTATAGTTACACCTAGAGGATTTTGCATTTATTGAATATAAATTCATGTTTTTGTTCGTGTTTTCTGCATCTGGATACACTATTTAGTAATAGTATTTTTCATATGATTATAGCCTAGCTTTTTTTCCGTCCCATATGATATTTGAAGCAAAATTAGCCTTACCAAAATATGAGGACATGGCACTATCTTATTGTTTCTTTGTCAATCGTCTAAAGTATCTTTATAACCCAATTGAGGTCAAGTGTGACCTTGATTTCCACTAATAATTCTTAACTTCGCAGGAGAACTTTGAAAAGTATCGGTTTGAAGATAAACGCATTAATCCGAAACGAATACTAAGGTGGAGAGCAATACCAATTCCTTTTCCCTCACCGTATCCTCCCTAAAAGTAGGAAATCTCCAGTTTAGAAAGACCTCCTTGATTGACCTAGCGAATATTATGTCAGGTTTGATCATGTATATTACGAAATTCAACAAGGCAATGTCATCTTGAGTACTAGAAGGTTTTGCAGTTGCTGTACATAGCGATGGACTTATGTAGCAGTGTTGGTACTATGGTATTCACTATAATTTTATGTTTTGTTATATAATACATATATATATATATATATATATATATATATATATATATATATATATATATATATATATATATATATATATATATATATATATAGTGGAAAAATATAAAGGAGTGAGTTTACATATCATTACCTACGAAGCTTTATATCTCTACCAATATATTTACATTCACTTATTTATTAGTATCTTCAATGCAAATCAATATTTCTGCAAGACGATATCAGTATATGATACATATAATATTATAATTATCAAAGCATTATTTAGTGGTCAATAAAGATAACCAACAAATAAAAAGAATAGTGAAGATATGATATAGCTTTGAAGATGATTAGTATTAATATATTTGAGGCAAGATGTAGGTAATAGTAGTGAATAGTATCCTATTGGTATAGGTTATTGAAAAAGTGATATATAATTAAAAGGCGATAAAATTGTCAAAGTATGATATAGAAGTAATATATGAAGTGAAAGCTAGATATAGTTGTAGAACTTGTGGATTGTATTAAAATGTGATGTGATGATATAATGTGATATACTGTAGTAATGAAAATAAGATATATTAGTGAACATGTGATGTAGATTATGTTATAGTATAAACATGATGGTTATCAAATGAGGGGACATTTGGTTTCCCTTTGTTTTAATTCAGGGAACGATGGGAAAGTATTCGTTATAAAAAGGATTTAGTGAGAGAGAGAGAGAGAGAGAGAGAGAGAGAGAGAGAGAGAGAGAGAGAGAGAGAGAGAGAGAGAGTGTGTACTGGGAAGTGAATGGAATTATTCCTTATAAAATTGAGAGATGCAGGATTATTTGGAGAGCTAAAGATTTGGATGCTTTCTCTGGTGTATTGTCAGACTCATATGCAGAACAGCACGCCATTGTGTACTATCATGTTAATAATTATATTGTATGTGAAATATAAAGAAGAAAGTATGGACATCCTTTTCAGTATTGCCGGCCTCTGGCCACTGAGATACTGGTTGGCAGGTAGTCTGCTCCCAGGGACCATAAAGGCACCCACTAACACAGTACACGGTGACTTGTATGATCCTACTCGGCATTTCTACAAACACAGCAGGTTTTCATCTTCTCATTATGGTTTCTTACACTGTTACTGCTTTGCAACTATTTTTGCCGAATCAACTATTAAGCGAATAAGACATTAAAGGACATTCTACATAATATACATTTTTGTATACCTAACGTAACATATATATTTAACCTCAACAGAAACATACTATCATTCGAAAAGAACCTCAAAGTGGAAAAAAAAAATACCCAATTTATTTCAAG
>NC_090728.1:10780733-10785733 GCF_036898095.1 Palaemon carinicauda
CAGAGATCTCCATCCAAAAATATGTAAAAACCTAAAAGAAGGGAAAGGATGTAAATTCAAAAAAAAATGTAGATATATGCATCCTGCAACCATGAATGAAAGTAAGAAAACTTAACAAACAGAAAAGAAAAATGAAAGCAGAAATGAAACAAAAAACATAACAAAAAAACAATCTGTGTATATACCGTGCTCTGCACAAAAGGCCCCAAGATATGATGCCTTTCAACCCAAATATGCACAATTAGAGCCCAACTACAAAGAATGCATCTATAATGCCAAGGGTTGGTACAGATGTGGGGATAATTGCAGGTATACACAAAAATAAATATGAAGGCAAAAGAGCAAATGTAATAGAAAAGTTGGATTTTTAATGGCAGAATTCCTAGCAATGAAGAAAAGAACATCATATCAGAACAGGAAGGAAGCATTGGAAAATCCATATTACCAATATTAAATAATTGGGATGAAACACAAACCATAATAGTGATGAATGCACAGGGTTTAGTCACAAGTAACTCTAAAAGGATACTGGAGTTCTTAGAAGAACTAACCTAAATTGAAAAAAATAGATATATTAAGATATAAGTGAAACATGGTATTCAAAAGTGACTGGCAGTGATGACCAGATAAAGGGTTTCCTAGCATATAGATCTGACAAAATAAATAGGAATCAAGGGGGAACCGCAATATATGGAAGAGACATAAATCAAGGAAAAGTCTGTGAAAAATACAGCAACAAAGAATGTGAATTGATTGCGGTAGAATTTGAATTTGAAAAACTAATGAATATTGTAGTTTACAGACCCACAAATACTAAGGAGTTTGACATAATAATAGAAAAAAAATAGATGATATATGTAGAAACCATAAAGACTGGGATATACTCCTATCCGGAGATTTTAACTTTCCGTTCGTGGATTGGAAAGAAGGGATAGAAGAAAGTGGTTGTATATATACATATAAAAAAGAAAGTAATAGTAGCGCAAAGGATCAGAGGTAATTTGAAAAGCTTCAAAATATGCTATTAAAACATAATATGCAACAAATAAACCACATTCCAACAAACAAGGAAAATTTCCTAGATCTAGTATTTATGAATGAGATGAATTATGTTAAAGAAATAATAGTGTATTACACGGGAATATCAGACCACAATGACATGGAATTAATAGTCCATTACAAAGCAAGTGAACACAGAGAAAAATAAACCACAAAACATTGGGAAGAATCTGAAAAATATAATTTCTATGGTAAGAATATAAAATGGTCAGAAACAAAGAAAGAACTGAACAAAGAATGGAAAAATGTATTCGTAAGTGATAATATACAGGTAAATACGGACATACTATACGAAATACTGGAGAAAATTCTTGAAAAATATGTACCGAAAAAAAAACAAACAACAGATATGCATACCAAGAGACAGAAGGATCTTATTTCAGAAAATTAGAAAGTGGAATAAAACTCTTGCAAAAGAAAAAAATGGGTGGAAAATAATGGAAATAAAAAGTAAGATAAAAAAAGGCAGAACAAAAGATTATGCAATCGAAAGAAAATGAAAAAAGGGACTTAGAAGAAAGGACACTTCATAATATCAAAAAAAAAAAAAAAAAAAAAAAAAAAAAAAGTACTTTACTCCTATGCAAAAAAGATGAATAAAAGCAGATTATAAATAGGCCCTCTAAGAATTGAAGGACGGTTAACGAATAAATAAAAGGAAATATGCAACATATTAGCAGAAAAATATGAGTGAGTCCACGCCAAGAATTGCGAATGAGAATAATGAAACAGAAATGAGAGATGAAAATAGTGAATATCTAACAGATATAGATATTAATGAAGCAGATATTGTGCAGGCTATAAGTGAAATTAAAAATGGATCAGCGGCTGGGCCAAATGGAGTTCCAGCGATGTTGTTAAAAAAAACTGCTACACTGTCGCAAAGCCGCTTGCAATACTGCTAAGAGAAAGTGTAGATATGAGTGATATATATGTTAAACATATATGACCCCTATTTTCAAAAGTGGATCAAGACTAGAAGCAAGCAATTATAGACCAGATAGTCTAACATCACATATTATGAGAGTGTATGAAAGGGTAATAAAATAGAAAATAATGAATCATTTGGTAAAAAATAATTTGTTTAATGTAGGTCAACCCAGTTTTGTGCCCAGAAAAGGTACACAAACACAACGATAGCACACTATGAAAACATATATTTTTATATATAATAAATGAAAAAGACACAGATGTGGTATATATAGATTTTGCATAAGCCTTTCACGAGGTAGAGAATAATATATTGAAGAAAAAAATGAGAATGCATAATATTAAGGGAAAGATAGGAAATTGGATAAAAGAATTTCTACAAAACGAAAAACTGATAGTGGTTGCAAATGACAAGAAATCAGATGAAACTCAGGTAATATCTGGCGTGCCACAGGATACGGTATTAGCTGCACTGCTGTTTGTTATTATGATCTCAGACATACAGTAGATTGTATGTTAAAGACTATGTCGTGAGAAGTTTCGCCGATAACACAAGAATAAGTAGAGAAATTACTTGTGATGAAGATAGGAACACATTATAAAGAGATATAAACAAAATATATGAATGGTGCGGAGATAACTAGGATGGTATTTAACTCCGATAAGTTTGAATCAATAAATTATGGAAACAGAGAAAGAATGGTATATGTATACAGAGGCCCTAATAACGACACAATCACTAACAAGGATGCAATTAAAAACCTTGTTGTAATAATAAACAGTAATATGTTATGCAACGATCAGATAGCAACACTGCTGGCTAAATGTAAAGCAAAAATGTGAATGCTATTCAGACATTTTGAAACAAAAAAAGCTGAACATATGATTATGCTGTACAAAACTTATGTACGTAGTACACTCGAGTACTGCAATGTGATATGATACTCGCACTACCAAAAGGATATTGCACAAATAGAGAGTATACAAAGGCCCTTGACTGATAGAATAGAAGAAGTTAAGGACCTTGACTATTTGGAAAGACTGCAATTTTTCAAAATTATACATTCTAGAAAGGAAAAGAGAACGCTACATGATAATACAAGCATGGAAACAAATCGAAAGAATTACTGAAAACATCATGGAGCTAAAAATATCAGAACGAACAAGCCGAGATAGATTAATAGTGCCCAAAACTATACAAGGAAAACTAAGGAAGGCACACAGGACATGACTCCACTACGCACCAGCATCGATAATGCAGTGACTATTTAATGCGCTGCCAGCTCATTTAAGAAACATATTAGGAGTGAGCGTAGATGTGTTTAAGATTAAGCTCGATATACAGCTAAGATGCATCCCACACCATCCAAGTCTGGAAGATGCAAAATACACCGGAAGATGCATAAACAAATCTCTGGTGGATATACGAGGGGCCCCACACTGAGGGACCTGGAGGAACACAAACATAGAATAAAACAATAAAGTAAGGCAATACGGCTCTCTCTCTCTCTCTCTCTCTCTCTCTCTCTCTCTCTCTCTCTCTCTCTCTCTCTCTCTCTCTCTCTCATCCCCTCGTTCTGTTTTGACTTATCTTTACTAATATTGTTAATCATTTATCTGTCTAACTTTATTTTCCTTAACAATCCCTGGTATATCTCTTTCCATAAACGGGGATTTCTCGCTCTTTACAAATACACAGACAGACACTAATCAGAAAATACTTAAAAGAACATTATAGATATGAGGATATATATATAAAAAAAATAGAGCTCACCCTGGATATAAAAGAAACCAGTTCTTAGCATAAATCCATTATCAGATAATTGTTTTTTATCTGTATGTCAAGAAACAATCATCAAAGATCAGCAAATCAAATATATAAAAAGTGTATTCGAAAATTAAAAAAAATTTCTAGACTAAGCGAAAACCAAATGGTGACAACAAATTCATTGTGATAAGATCAAAATTTTATATTGATTTTTCCAGTACTTTATCGACCCTTGCAAGTGGTAGATTGGCAATTGAACCAGCCACCCATTTAGATACCACCATTAGAGAGTTATCGCGGTATTTGACTGGCCACATAGTACTACATTGGATCCACCTCTCTGGTTACGGCTTATTTTTTCTCTGGCTATATACATACACAGAATAGTCTGGCCTATTCTTTACTCATTCTCCTATGTCCCCATACACATGACAACACTTACATTACCCTACAATTCTTCTTCACAGTAAAGATCGATTACTCTACCATATTTCTTAAGTAGTTACTTTTCTCTTGGTAAGAGCAGATGAGAAATTTTAGCTATGATGCACAGCTCTTATAGGAGAAGGACACTCCAAATTCAAACAATTGCTCTCTGGTCTTGGGTAGTGTCATAGCCTTATTATCATGGCTTCTACTGTTTGGGGTTAAAGTTTTCTTGCTTGAGGGTACACTCGGGCACACTATACTATCTTATCCTTTTCTTCCTCTTGTTCTGAAATTATGTGATTGACAGGCTTCATAGGAAGACCATGGATGCTCGATGGTTTATCTAGAAGTAGTCTTTTCCTTACCTCTTTTTTTTTTCTTTTTTCTCAACCATCCTTACTTTACTCCTTCCAGTTGAAGTAGCTATTCTGGAAGGTATTTAGCCTTACATAGTGTATCGGCTCAGTCATGGTGACTGGTTTTTCTGACTATTTATAGTCTATGGGTTTTATCATATTGTACATATTGTTTTTATTATCCTTCTTGTTAATTCCGTTTCTAATCATGATGTATATACTTTATTACCATTAATTCTTATTCTATCCAGACATTTTGAGGGAATTCTTGGACAAGTACGTCCTACACTTCCTAACCGGCGTCTACTGTATTGCAATATTCGTAGTCTTCAGGCAAATATGCAAGAACTTACAAATA
Source organism: Palaemon carinicauda (assembly GCF_036898095.1). Lineage (NCBI taxonomy): Eukaryota > Metazoa > Arthropoda > Malacostraca > Decapoda > Palaemonidae > Palaemon > Palaemon carinicauda. The sequence continues at coordinate 10,785,634 of NC_090728.1, forward strand.
TGTCCAAACAGTATAATTTTCTTTTGTGCTCAGAAACTTTAGTTTCTAATATGAGACACTCATCTGAGCTCCTTATGACTGGCTTTGATAAGTTAATGTT
>NC_090728.1:10790733-10791779 GCF_036898095.1 Palaemon carinicauda
ATACCATCGAGCTCTGAGAATATTACGTAACTCCCAGATATTAATATGCAGTATATGGACACTGAATATCTAAAGGTCTCTTTGCATTACACTCAAAAAAAAAAAAAAAAAAAAAAAAAAAAAAAAAAAAAAAAAAAAAACTGTGGGAGTACTTTACTTTTAACGGGAACTATTCTAAATTCAACCCTTTATTTCGGTTCTTAGTCATGGACACGAGTAAGGAGCTGAAATAATCATTGGTGATGGAAATAGTTCACACTTTACAAAAATATATATATTATTTAAAAATAGCAATTCATAAGTAATACCAAAAATAAATCACTCGATATTTAAATGTTAACTAGACCCTAGACTTACGACTAAATGACACTCCAAGAATAATGAAATCACTTGTTTCACTAGAAATTAATATATGAAAATATCTAATTTTGACAACTGATAAAAAAATACACTTAAACACTATAGTAAATATACAAATAATTACACCTTTAGATAAAAGTAACTTTTGTTCTTATGACCTTTGGGTTCACACAGGGTTACAGAACGGTTAAGCAAAAATACATGTACTTCACTGATTAACCAAATCACATGAAAAAAAAAAGAAAATGATTTTACCATATAAACTGTACTTAGAAATGCACTTCACTTCTTTCAGATAAAACACATAATATAACAATGTTTGAATGAACACTATACACTTTGAGAGAAACACTTAGTGGTTGGATAGATGCTGGTGAGAGGACTGTCGGACGTTGGCTCTTTAGGAATGTCAGGCTGGATCTCTCCCTCTTATGAATTTCTAGGCCCTCATATGTCGTCATAATTCCTTCTGAAGTCTTCCGGTTCGTTCCAGCAATGCAATCCCAATGTATGTATACATGGTCATGGCCTCTTACGACATCAGGTTGCTATCTTGGCCATTTGAAGTAGGGTTTTATTGTCGCCTTACAATGGCAACCCTCTCAGCTAACTCTGCCCGCCTCCTCTCATAACATTGAAAAAAAGAATATGTTTAGTCAAAAACCTTCATGCACTTTCCAACCACA
>NC_090728.1:10792279-10809779 GCF_036898095.1 Palaemon carinicauda
CGGGTATATAGGATGGAATTCGATTGTAAATTTTGCGACATATTTGTTCATAATTTGCATTACTATGTCAGTATATTTTACTCATATATTCATGATATTCTTAAATTTTAGGTAACTAAATTGCAAATTATGTTTCTCAGTCTATTTTTTAGAAATTCAATAGCTATGTCTCTTATGATTTAGTTAATTTTCTTGCAAATTTAAGTATTGTACAGTATATTACAACCATTTTTAAATGTTCTATACAATACCACAATCGAATAAATTAAAACATACTGTATATCTGATTTGTTAAACTTAGCCACAAATGCTTATATGTAGGCATACATTTAATTGCAGTATGTAGGCCACTGTAAGATGGAGAGATATTAGGTGTATAAAAACACAATTGTATTTTATTTTTTATTGAAATGGAAAAGCATGATGCACTCATGTATAGTTTAGTATTATAAACTAATAAATGTATAAATGTACAATCAAAAGGATCAAAATAACACAAAATTGTATCACACACAAAAATAATCAAACGGGGTTGGAAATAGAAATAAGGTAGAATACAAGCCAACAAAAAATGAAAACCAAAAGAGATTTACTGTGGATGCCTTGCCTTAATCTTACATCCAATATCAGTGGGGCTTACTCATTAGCAGCACATACTGCAGGTATTATACTGTTTGGACTCACCGTTCTTTGTCCTTAGGGAACCTGTGAAATACCAAATGAGGATCGGTTTCTTTTTGTTTATGGCACACAACACACTTGTGTGACTTCTTTACTGTCGGCGCCATTTTTTCGTTTGAGTCAACTATCAAATTCTGAATATAAACAAACAGACGACAAACGATGTATACCTACAACGCCATCTGAAATCGGAGCAACCAACTATTGTGTTCACTTTGGAGTTGCCAACTAGCGTATTAACATTCTATTTTGAGCCTTCCTATCTTCCTTCAGTATATAGTCTTTGGCTGTGGCGAGTTGACCCACGGCCACATAGAGATTCTCTAGGTGGCCGTGGTTGACCGCAGCCAGTTGTCCTAAAGACCTAGACCCTTCAAGTGGAATTCCTTTGGAGGAGAAATCATGAATCGGTCACTATTGTGTTCTTATTAACAACAAGAGTAAGGGAGAATATTGGCTGTGTTCCAGTGATGTTTTCAGCAATCCTTCAGAAATTACTGGTGTGCGAAACCAGTAGACCTAGTTCATCATGACGAGGGAGGTTCTGAAGGACATGTTCCATGCAATCAAAAGTTCTTGTTTGTGCGGGGGCGACTGCTTTTTCCCTCCATTTCCTGACATGAACGTGTTCTCAGCATAACCTGGTCTTATTGCTTTATGGTGATGTGACTGGGTTTCATAAGGAACACGATTCACTGATCGGGGTTAAACAAAATCATCCGGCTGTACTGGAGCATTGCTTCCAGGAGAGAAAGAGAGAGAGAGAGAGAGAGAGAGAGAGAGAGAGAGAGAGAGAGAGAGAGAGGAGGGGGGGGGGATACTTAAAATAGAACCAGAAGAGGGTTACAAATGAGAAGTATCAGACAGGTGGTCAAAAATGCTCGAGGTGATGGGCAGTCAGATGAGGAAGAGAATAATGGATTTAATGCTACGTGGTAATGTGTACAATTAGAATCGAAAGAGAGCAGACACGCAGGGGAAATCTTTCGTCAGATGCCTCTAGTGTTCCCATGACATAATAGACAAGGTGTTGCTCTTCGCCCTACTATTATGAAATGGGCAGTGCATTCTACAACCTGAGCGAATCAAATACAGTAAAGGGCTATCTTTGCTAGCAAAAACATAAAAAAATTACAAATCAAGGAGCCATATTTCAATTCTTTTGATCATTTGACGTCTCAACTTTCCACTGCAAATACAAAATAGTCACACACACACACACACACACACACACACACACACATATATATATATATATATATATATATATATATATATATATATATATATATATATATATATATATATATATAGATAGATAGATAGATAGATAGATAGATAGATAGATATATATATATATATATATATATATATATATATATATATATATATATATATATATTATTTTTCAATTACTGCTTTTTCGTAGGTGGAGCCAAAAAGACACACTCCAGGAAGGGTCGGGGAGGGGAGTCTCCACTTCCCCATCCCCTTGCCCTGCCAGTCCGACATTGAGGATATTAGGATTCTTAAGGAAGTCATTTCTTTTTTAGGGGGTGTGGAGAAAAATTAAAAGATTATTATTTATTTAGCCTGTAAGATATTGTATCATTGCCTAATTGTTTTCTAATAACCGCTAATGTTTTAGCAAATATTTCTAATAGTATTCATTATTAGTTGATTTGTAAAAGATAGTAGTAGTAGAATAAAGTAGCGGCTGTTTTTTGAAGTTTGATAAGTAACGAAGTTTAAGTATCAACATTGCATAATAGATAATCAGTGGTGGATACAATAGATATTAGTGATTTCATAACATCTTTAATACAATCAGATTTTATATTTTCGTATAAAAAATAAGTTATATTGTGGTAAATGAGGACGGTATAACATTCTGTCGAAAGCTATCCTAAATTTGTTTTATTTATAAATCATATATATATAAAAAAAAATAACAGTCTCAGAACGACGTAATTTTCGATTTTTGTGTCTGTGTTTTTTTTTTATTTTTGTGAAACTTTGATATGCCTATCGTCCCAAAATTTATCCTCTAAATTGTCAGAAAATGCATTTGCAGATTGTTTGATCACAAAGTTATTCCCCAAGCTAATACCCTCACAGCCAGTTACAAATAGTTCTATAATTGCAAGTAAGTTTATCTTCAGAAATCACTCCGGTTGGAGATAAAACTGTTTTCTTATCAAATTTATGCACAGCGTTCTTACAATCTTGATTCAAATAGGCTTAACTCTGCATAATAAAGTCCCTATTTTCAGTGATCAAGTGCTTGAATTAGCACAGTTATGTAGTGTGGGATGAGGCCTTTGGACCGAGTGAATCACTCCAGGTAGATGGAAGCTTAACGAGCGAAAAATACATCACTATCCGTGAAGCTTTAGTTCGGATTGTTCGACCAATAGGGATCCATACCACCTCCTCAGCCTGTCAAGGTAATAGTTAAACTATAAATCTTACAAAATATCTGCTTTTAATCATTGAATCACAGCTGAGGTGCAATACCCTTGGATTTCTAAATATTTTCTCTCACTCCTCAGATTTTATTTGCTGAGCTTCTTCTTGTATCTGAACACTTGAGCTCCTTTCTCAAATTCTTTATGGTATTTATTCTTTAACATATGTGTCTTGTATGGTAATGGTTTTTAAAGTTGATTACTGCCCTCAAACATACCCAGAATAATAATAGGTCATTAGTTGATAATGTTCCAATCCCAGCATCTTCACCAATTTATCTTCTGGGTGAATGGGATATAATCAGAGACTTCTTATTAAAATTGTTTTAATTTTGCTTAGACTTACACCTCTGTGACTGTCGAGTGAGAATATGTACACAACAATACAAAAATAACAAATGAGCATCACTCTCAAAAAGATTGGATCCTACTGTAATACAAAAGTAAGGAGAATCACATCCTAACCTTGATATAATTAATAAATGATTGAATCCTTCATAACATGCGCTACTACACTTATAAACTATGCTAAAACATGTACTATTTATGCAATACTGTGCAACGTTTATCTTAATACCCGTACCGCATATAGTATTACAGTGCAAAATAATTAAGTCTCCTCCCCTTAACTCGACATTGTACAAAACTTTACACATCTAATCTCTCAGGGGGCTTACCTCTATTCATCCTATTAGGAAGTACTCTGACTTCATCCTGTACTCGTACATGAATAGACTCTGAATCTACATCTGACGTTTGAGCATCTTGGTTGATATTTTATTCATCTACTGAAAATTTTCCATCTCTAACATTCACATGATCAAGAGGATTTTTATTTAACGGCTGTACTTGACGTTTTACAATATTTCCACTAACTTAATCATCCTAATGTAAATTTCCTATCTCTTTTACAATTTCTCTTGATACCTACTATTATGGAGTATTATATGGTCTCACCATGACATTAGAATAAGGGGAAAATTGTCTTAGTTTTGGTAGACTATCGAAATTGCTTTTTTTTTCTAAATCACTTTGCAAACTTGGATACAATAAATATAACTTACACCTAACCCTCCTTCCCATCAACTAATTTCATGCTGTCACGCCTTTTGTGTGGTGTGGTATTGTTTTATAAGGCAATAAAAACATTGAAAAATTAATCAATATGTTACTTGCATTTGCTTTTCTACACTTCAAGTTATGCTTAAATGTGCCAACAAATCTTTCAGCCTCAATGTTCGTGGTAGGATGGTACCTTGCTAGAAATATATGTTTAATACTGTTCACATTCCCAAATTCTTGATTGGGAGATAAACTGTGGACCATTGTCAGTTACAATTCTTCCTGGAATAACATGTGAAGAGTTTTTTTTTATTATTTCTTTTACAGTTGCTCAAGATGCTGCTTTCTTCATTGGAAATACTTCTGGCCACTTGCTGTAAGCATCTACAACTATATATATATATATATATATATATATATATATATATATATATATATATATATATATATATATATATATATGTATATATATATATATATATATATATATATATATATATATATATATATATATATATATATATATAACCTAAGAAAGGACCTACAAAAACTATGTGCATTTTTTACCATGGATACCTGGGTAATTCCCATAAGTGAATTCTAGCAAATTGAGGATTGTTCTGTTGCGTAACACAATTCATACTATTTATTACAAACAATTCAATATCTTTATCTATACCTGGCCACTAGACAAAAGTCCTTGCAATAGACTTTGATCTGACAATACCTTGGTGATCAGCATGTATTTCAGACAAAACCTTATTCCTCAGTGAACTAGGAATAATTACTATTGACCCTTTTATTATACAACCTTGTATAATGCTCAATTCACTCCAAATATATTTATATGATTTACAATTCGCCTTATTTCCACATAAGTCCCTACCTGTCAATAAACTCTCTAAAACCTTACTAAGTATTGTGTTTTTCTTGGTATTGTGTGCAATATCCTTGGCTGTAATGAGTACATCATATACTGAAACTAGCAATATACGGTCATGATACTGTTCTGGTGCTTTCTCTACTGGAAACCTGGGTAAAGCATCTGCCTTACCCATCTTTGATGTAGAATGATATTATATATCACGTTGTAGTCTTGCAGCTGCCAACATAGGTCAACTTGCTTTTGGATCCAATATTGCTAATAGAGGTTTATGATCTGTAACAAGTAAGAAGTTTTCCTTCCATAAAGATATAAATTAAATTTCTTAACTCCATACCCTAATGCCAAACCTTATCTTTCTATTTGAGAGTAATTCCTTTCTACCTTGTTCAATACTCTAGAAGCGAAAGTAATTGGCTTTTCTGTTCCCTCTGGCATTAGATGAGATAATACTGCACCTAATCTATGTTTGATGCATCACAAACTAAAAACTGGTAAATCCATTTGATAATGTGCTTGAAATGTAGGTGGTATTATTTCTTGCTTGCTTCTTTCAAAAGACTCCTGTTAATATTATGTCCAATTCCACTTTATACCCTTATTTATTAAGTTATAAAAGGGATGTGCTATTGAAGATAAATTCCAATTGAAATTTCCATGAAATGTTACGAAACTTAAAAAGGATTGTAATTCCTTAACATTTTCTGCTACCTTAGTTGATTTCACTGCTTTAATTTTGTCCTTAGTCTTGTGAATACGTTTGTCATTAATTACAAAACCTAAGTATTACACTGAATATTCTTCTTTAATAAATTTGCTCTTATTAATTATAATATTGTTTTCCTTCAATTTCTTCAGAACTGCCCGTAATCTTTCTCTATGTTCTCTTTTATCTTTACCAGAGACTAAAGTAGCATCTTTGAAAATGAAGACTCCTTGCTTTCCAGAAAAAAAATCTTGACCAATTTGTTGCCATATAGCTGGACTACCTGATACTCTATAAGGCAATCTCTTTGGGCTAATCCAACCTAGGAGTATATTTACTATACATAGTTTTTGTTAATTTTTATCCATGGGAAGCTGTTGAAATTCATGTTGAAATGCTCGTCTAAGATCCAACTTAGGAAATACAGTATATCCTGACATAGTTACAAACATGTCTTTTGGATTTGGTAATGGATGTTGAGCTACCTGAAGCTTTGGATTCCATGTTACCTTGTAATCTCCTCGTAACATAACCTGCCCGCTTTCCTTCTTAATAGGAACTAATGGTGTAACCTGGTCTGAGTATGTAACCTTTTCCTAAGGACCTTCACATTCTAACGTTTTGATATCTGTTTTAACTTCTTTTTTCAATGCATATGTTACTGGTCTTGGATAAAAAAAAATCTAGAACTACTATCTGATTTCAAAATAAAATCGCCTTTGCAGTCTTTACTATTGTAACAACTCTATCTTCAAAAACGTCTTGAATCTCTGATAGAATATTAGCCACAGACCCTTTATTCTTATGTTCATCTTGTGTACCTGTAACCTTCAAAATACTAGGCCAATCTAATTTCAAATACTGTAACACATCAAACCTAGTAAAGTTTCTCCCTTTCCTTTAACTACCATTAAAGGCATTTTTTCTAACTTCTGAATTTATACTGCACTTCTCCGTTCGAAGCACCTATTACCTGAATATCAAACCCATTATAACCTTTCAAAACTCTAGTTGTACCTTCTAATAAAAAATTAGGTATGGTTTTAGCTATTTTCTTATACGTAATTGATACATCAGCTGCTCTGTCACTTGCCATTACAATTGGTTTACCATTATGATCACTTCTACCAATATATGATTCTTTGCACCTTTGTTGACAGAACTAATGCAAAATGCAAAGTCAGTTTTTGACTTATCCTGATTATCATGAACATTTTCCGCTTTTTTCTCTGTGCCTATAGTATCAACTGATGCATTTGTGTGTGTGTGTGTGTGTCTGTACTGTTTAGGAAATCTACAAACATTTGAAAAATGGCCCATCATTCTTCAATTCTGGCATGTCTGCTCCGTAGCAGGGCATTTCCTTGCTTCGTATGGCAGAAGATCAGTTTTACCACGCCTATATCATTTTGGGTTTTCCTGTTGCTTCTGCGTATAGGTGTGATTCTGGATTTCTGTGAGCATTAAAGTTTAGATATTTCCTATTACTAGGCTTTGACATATTCTTTCTCTGATTTTCATTGTCTTCCAACTTTGAGCCTATCTTGCTAATTTTAGAATTTTCCATTCTATTGCTTGTAGAATTACCTATTATACTACTTTGCCTATTTGATGTTTTTAAAGCTCTGCTTATAATCAATACCTTCTCTATTGTTAAGTCTTTATCTTGCAGTAATTTTTTTCTTAGTTCTTGTGATGCAATGGGCAATAACTTGATATATGATAACATTTACTAACTCTAGAAATTCACATGAAACAGCCAAATCTTCAAGTCTTGTCATAATTGCATCTAGACTCTCGTGGTGTTTTTGATATGCCTATGCTGTGAATTGATACCATTCAAAAAAATTATTGACCTGAGGGGCAAAATATGTAGTAAAAGCCTTAATCGCAGCTTCACTACTTTCATTGGTAGGTTATAGCGTCTTCAACACTTCCCAAGCCTCTCTACAGGCAGTGTGCAGTTATAACGCCTTCTTCTGTGTATTTCTCCTTTTACCTAAAGCTTCAATATATTTCTTAAACTCCTCACACCACTGTTACCATCGTGTTGCAACAGAAATGGGTTCAGCAATAATGCTGAACTTTTCGGGATGTTCAATATCCAGTGGCATTTTGACTTCTTACCTGAATTAGTTTAGGCTAATGAAATCTAAAAAATTAATTCATCACTTCCTAACAAGGTTAATTTTAACCTAATTTTGTGTTTGTGCAACCAGATTTAGAAGTTCTACACTTGTTGTTTTATGCAAGCTATCATTGGCTTACGGTAGATATTTACCACCTAATGCCTACTTGTAGCAAATTTTCAATCCTACCTTACTTGGTCTTAACGAACAAGAAAATAATGTATGATTTTTGCTTCTTTCATGAAATCAAACTTGAATGTTTGGCTGCATTCCTGCTGCATGTGGTTACATCTGGTTGGCTCTGCTTCTGCTGCTGCTTCTCTGCATAGGTTTCGTTGTCTGTCGCCTAAGTTTTGTATGGTATTGGTATTCAAATTTGATTACTGCCCTCAAAATACCTATAATAATAAGAGTTCATTAGTTAAGAATATTTCAATCGCAGCCTCTTCACCAATGTTTTGAATGGTGTTTGTATTTAAAGTTGAATACTGCCCTCAAACATATTTGGAATAATAATATTTCAATAGTTGAGAATGTTCCAATCCGAGTATCTTTGCCAACTTGTCTTTTGTGTGGATCGGATATACCGGTAATGAGACACTTCTTATTGAAATACATTTATTTTCGCTCAGGCTGACATCTCTGATGATATCTAACAGACTTGTCATTCTTGAGTAAAAAAATAAAAAGAAAAAAAAAAGTTGTACACAACAATAAAAAAATGAAAAATGAGCATTACTCTCAAAAAGATTAGATTTTTCTGCAATAAAAAATTGGGAGGAATCACATCCTAACTTTGATATATATAATAAATGATGAAATCCTTCATAATATACGTTACTAAATTTATAAACTATGATAGAATAGTTTTTATTTATGCAATATTATGCAGCATTACTCTTAATACCCGTAGTGCATATAGTATTACAATACGAAATACATAACAATCTGTATTCCACTATTTCATTCTTTAACATATCTGTTTTTCTCTTTCATTCTTAAATTATATATGTATCAAACATTCTTATTATTTTTCAAATGAATTACCTTCCCCTTCGCTGCTCGTCTTACACTGTCAATAGTAGTTCCTATCTTCTTACTATCACTCTAGAAAAGAAATCTCTCCTGAGCGGCAGCATGAAACACCTTCAATTGACCATTCCAACCTGAAACTACTTAATACATGTGTGAAGCCAAGACAAGACATTTTTAGCGGAATTCAGAAATAAGGCATTTTGGAGCATTGTATTTAATTTCCATTAATCTTCGTTTTTACAATCACCATCAATCCCCCCCCCACCTTCCTCCTCCCCCCCCCAAAAAAAAAGAAAAAAATATATACTTGCATTTTGAGGCATGCACCCATGAATGAGTGGTGTCACTCAGATTTTTTTTTTTTTATACATTACAAGTTTCATTCCTTTATCCTTCTTCCAGTTATCGAGAATACCTTGGTTGACTTTTAAGCAAACGGGAAAATCTTTCCACAGAGCACTTAAGGTATATGAAGGACATCAAAATTTAATGATCTAACTATATCGAAGGAGACAAATGGTATACGTATCCTCAAAGACGCAAATCCTGCAAAGAGATCAGACAAGGTCTCGTGAGACTTGATCTGATTGTTTGTCCAGTACTTTGTTGACTATTTCTTTCTGTTTGGGAAAGGCTGTCCCTAATTGGAAAGGAGCCCACTACTTCCCACTCTTCTGAATAGCGGGAGAGTAGTCAAATGTCCAGGTGGTGGAAAAAGGGCTGGCACCATTCATTGATAGAGTCTGTGTACATTCTCTCAAAAACTGAGCATAGGTAGTACATGTATGTTCCTAAGAACTGAAAACCAAGAATGGAGAGTTGTGAGCTAGTGCTTGCTCTCGTGAGAACGAGAATAGGGAGCTAGTGCTTGATCTTGGGATAACCAAGCACCAAGATCTAGTGTATGTGCTTCTTATCATGAGAAATGAGCACAGGCAATGGGTGATAGGGTGTATACTCGGTCTAATGGGAATGATCACATACATACATACATATACCAAAGGCACTTCCCCCAATTTTGGGGGGTAGCCGACATCAACAAATGAAACAAAACAAAAAAGGGGACCTCTACTCTCTACGTTCCTCCAGCCTAACCAGGGACTCAACCGAGTTCAGCTGGTACTGCTAGGGTGCCACAGCCCAACCTCCCACATTATCCACCACAGATGAAGCTTCATAATGCTGAATCCCCTACTGGTGCTACCTCCGCGGTCATCTAAGGCACCGGAGGAAGCAGCAGGGCCTACCGGAACTGCGTCACAATCGCTCGCCATTCATTCCTATTTCTAGCATGCTCTCTTGCCTCTCTCACATCAATCCTCCTATCACCCAGAGCTTTCTTCACACCATCCATCCACCCAAACCTTGGCCTTCCTCTTGTACTTCTCCCATCAACTCTTGCATTCATCACCTTCTTTAGCAGACAGCCATTTTCCATTCTCTCAACATGGCCAAACCACCTCAACACATTCATATCCACTCTAGCAGCTAACTCATTTCTTACACCCGTTCTCACCCTCACCACTTCGTTCCTAACCCTATCTACTCGAGATACACCAGCCATACTGCTTAGACACTTCATATAAAACACATTCAATTTCTGTCTCTCCATCACTTTCATTCCCCACAACTCTGATCCATACATCACAGTTGGTACAATCACTTTCTCATATAGAACTCTCTTTACATTCATGCCCAACCCTCTATTTTTTACTACTCCCTTAACTCCACCATTTGCTGCAACAACAGACCCCAAGTACTTAAACTGATCCACCTCCTCAAGTAACTCTCCATTCAACATGACATTCAACCTTGCACCACCTTCCCTTTTCGTACATCTCATAACCTTACTCTTACCCACATTAACTCTCAACTTCCTTCTCTAACACACCCTTCCAAATTCTGTCACTAATCGGTCAAGCTTCTCTTCTGTGTCTGCTACCAGTAAAGTATCATCCGCAAACAACAACTGATTTACCTCCCATTCATGGTCATTCTTGCCTACCAGTTTTAATCCTCGTCCAAGCACTCGAGCATTCACCTCTCTCACCACTCCATCAACATACAAGTTAAACAACCACAGCGACATCACACATCCCTGTCTCAGCCTCACTCTCACCGGAAACCAATCACTCACTTCATTTCTTATTCTAACACATGCTTTACTACCTTTGTAGAAACTTTTCACTGCTTGCAACAACCTTCCACCAACTCCATATAACCTCATCACATTCCACATTACTTCCCTATCAACTCTATCATATGCTTTCTCCAGATCCATAAACGCAACATACACCTCCTTACCTTTTGCTAAATATTTCTCGCATATCTGCCTAACTGTAAAAATCTGATTCATACCTCTTCTACAACCATCCTGTACTTCCAAGATTGCATTCTCTGTTTTATCCTTAATCCTATTAATCATTACTTTACCATACACTTTTCCAACTACACTCAACAAACTAATACCTCTTGAATTACAACACTCATGCACATCTCCCTTACCCTTATATAGTGATACAATACATGCACAAACCCAATCTACTGGTACAGGTGAATTTCTGTCTCATATGCCGATTGGTCTGATTGTGGAGGGTTCATTTTCAGTAAATATCCTTATACTTCGCGAACTAGGCGAGGCCGTTCTGGTAGGCCTACCCTTCTCTTTGGGGGAATTCGGTAAACACCCCACTCTTTCTCCAAGTGGGCAGTAGGGGGTACATTCTTGCCTATACTATGTTAGAGAAGACCTCTGTTAATGCACGCTGTGGCATCGCAGTGCTTGTTGTCGTCACTCACCTTGGGGAGATGTAAAGACCATAGTACATTGATCATAGCATGCTAGACACTAGAACCTGGAAAAAAACAATGGTGATGATTATGGACATAACACAATTATATGCATGTATGTTCGTTGTTTAGACTATTGGGTGTATGATATTCTTGAGCAATTAAGTTTTTTCATATGAAATTCTTGTGTATTGACGATGGTGAATGGAATTTCATGTGCAATTAAGTTCATAAACGGAAAATTTTGTGCAAAGGGGAGACAATCATGTTGATTCTGACTTTAGAGAGCTTTGACTGAATCGAATCTGTGTCAGTTTTCGTTTATGAAGAAACGATTGTGTTCATGCTGGCTCTTGTGTGCGTGGATGTGATCACGTTCATGCTTTCTCCCATACATAGATGATGTTCATCAACGACCATCTGTGGAGAACTTGCTAACGCCGCTTGTACTCGTCTAAGAGTTTGTGCCCATAAAGAGAAGATTATATAAGCCTATTGGGAACATCATTGGCAGAAGAGGAACTAGAGAGTACAGAAAGGCAAACCACTATGCATGGCATTTATGGACTAAGAAAAAGCTTTTGATTCTATCAAAACTTCAGCATTAATGAAAATCCTTCAAAGACAAGGAATAGATGAATCTTGTGTTAGAACACTTGAAGATATCTATATTGGAAGTAAAGAAATCCTAAATCTACATAATGAGAGTAAGAAAATTTTGACTGAGAAAAGAGTTAGACAGGGAGACCCCATTTTTCCGATATTACTCAAAGCCCTGCCAGAAATGGTTTTTAAGAATTTATATTGGAAAAATTTATAAATTAGTATTAGAGGGAAATACCTTAGCAATCTAAGATTTGCTGGTGATATAGTTCTGTTTAGTGAATCATAGGAAGAATTTCAAAAGATGATATAATATGTTAATAGAAAAGGCAGATATGTTGGAGAGAAAATGAATAGGAGTAAAACTAAGATAATATTGAATGAAAATGCAGATAAAAACATATAATTGTCATCCACAAACCTCTAGAGATTGTTAATGAATGTACATACTTAGGAAAGACAATAAGTGTTTCCCTAGAACAGGAGACCTGAATTAAAAGAATGATAAGTGTAGTATGGAGAGCTTTCGACAAACAAAATGAGATTATGAAAAGTAAAAGACCACTTTCTCTAAAATAAAAAGTATTTAATCAGATGGTCCTACCAGTAGTAAATTATGCATCAGAAACTTGGAGCATTACTAAAGCATTAGGATATAAGCTAGTAACAACTCAAACACCTGTGGAAAGAATAATAACAGGAATAACACTAAGAAGTAGAAAAAAAGAAGCAGGGGAGGGAGGGGAAGACGATGAGTTGATCATCTAAGAAAATTTGTGATTTTAGACTGGTATATAAAACCGTAAACAGAAGCCAGTGAAAGGAAATGTCTGAGGCTTTTGTCCTGCAGTGTACTAGCAATGGCTGTATTTGTATTTTTTTGTTGTTATCAATGTATATATGTATATCAATATATGTAGTGTTAAAAAAATATCATTCAGACTATTAAAAAACGTTAAATTAGTTGCTATTTGTACTGAAATGACCAATGCAATGAACTATCGGCACCTGAACTAGAAAATTAGAGAAATTACTTTTAGGTCCATATATAAGCACATACGGGGTATTTATATGAAATCCCAAGCAAACTGGAATGGGATTTTGCATGATATTTTGTGCTTGAATTGGTCACAATTATATAGTAGTGTAGATCCTGTTGTCCCTTTGAATATGAATCTAGTCAACATAATTGATAGGCATATCCTTTCTCGTGTGCTAAGGTACCAAGTGAAGGACAAACCGTGGTTCAATGATGATTGTAGACGTGCTTATTTGGAGAACCAGGAGGCCTATCATCTTTAGAAGGGTAACAGATCAGATTTGACCTGGAATACCTATACTCAGCTTCGAGCTTATGCTCAGAGAGTTTATGCCTCAACTGAAAAGAAATACAATTTAATAACAAAAGAATCCCTTTCTGGTACAACTCAGGGCCATAAATGGTGGTCTACCCTTAAATCTGAACTTTTTGGTGTTGATGCAACACTTTCTTTTTTACTCGAACCAGTTATCTCAGTCATTGACTGCCCAAAGGAAAATCCAACCCTTTTGGATGATGTTTTTGACAGTAAACAGAGTAATGAAAAACTTGAACTTCCTCATTTCTTTTTTCTTGAGGCTAAACTAACTAGTTTAGCTTTACGATTTCGTGAAATTAAAAGCTCTATTGATGGACCTTGATGCTTATGGAGGTGTAGACCAAAATGGTATTTTTCCTTTGTTTTCTATAAAGACAGCATATTTCCTAGCTGAAAAGTTGTCTGTTATTTTGTGCAAGTTAGCAAGAAGAGGAGCTTTTACACTTGTTGGAGAATTGGTAATGTTACTCCTCTATGTAAATGTTTTTGTGGTAGCTCAAGTCCCACTGATTACCGCCCAATTTCCATAACTACCGTATAATCTAAATTTTTTAACGTCTTCTGGCAAAACGTCTTAATAGGTTTGCTGACGGTAATCATCTATTCCCTAGTTTACAATATGGTTTTCGTAAAGGCCTCGGAGCATGTGATACCCTTCTTACAATATCCAATGCTGTACAAAAATCCTTTGATTGTGGTCAGGAAGTTCGTATAATTGGCCTTGATTTTAGTTTTGCCTTTGACCGAGTTAATCATGAGGCCCTTGTTTTCAAACTCAAACAGTTGGGAGTGGGTGGGTCGTTTCTTAGCATTATTATTGATTTTTTAATTAATATATCCCGAAGAGTTGTTGTTAATGGGCGCCATAGTGAGTATAGGAATGTGATATATGGTGTTCCACAGGGTAGTGTTATTGGCCCATTACTTCTCATACTATATACACATGACATGTATTTTAGCCTAGAAAACAAACTTGTTGCATACGCTCTTTGCATCAGTTCCATCCCCTGAATGTAGATTTGGGGTTGGTGAATCCCTTAATAGAAATTTACCTGTAATTAATGCATGTTGCAAACTATGGGGTATGAAGTTGAATCCTAACAAAACTCAAAGTATGATTGTAAGTAGGTCAAGGATGGAGGCTCCTCAATATGACGATCTCAGTATAGATAATTTTTCTTTAAATTGTTATGACTCTTTTAAAATTTCTGTTGTGATTCCCAACAGCAAATTCACTTTTGAAAAACACATTAGGTTAGTCTCTTCTTTAATTGCACCAAAAATTGGCTTATTGAGAAAGTCTTACAAACTTTTTGGTGATCAATCTATTCTGAAGAAGTGCTTTAATTCTTTCATTCTACCTTGTTTTGAGTATTGTTCTCCTGTCTGGTGTTCAGCTGCTGATTCTCATCTTAATTTGTTGGACAGAAACTTACGGTCTATTAAATTTCTTAATCCTGATCTAGATATTAATCTTTGGCACTGTCGTTCAATTAGTTCATTATGCATGTTGTATAAGATTTTTCATAACTCTGACCATCTTTTACATTCAGGTCTTCCTGAACAATTCTATCCTATTCGTAATACTAGGCAGGCAGTTAATTCTAATAGCCAGGTCTTCTCCTTCATAAGGCTCAATAATACACAGTATTCTAGAACTTTTATTCCAGCTGTGAGCAAGTTTTGGAATGCTCTTCCTAATCGGGTAGTTGAATCAGAAGAACTTCAAAAGTTCAAAGTTGGAGCAAAAGTCTTTTCATAGTTTATAAATGACATATCCGTTTTTGACGTTCTGAATAGTTGATATATGACATATCTATTTTGACGTTGTTACTGCTTTAAGAATGAATTATCGTTAATTTGTTCTCGTCATTTATCTATTTCCTTATTTCCTTTCCTCGCTGGGCTATTTTTCCTTATTGGAGCCCTTGGGTTTATAGCATCTTGCTATTCCAATTAGGGTTGTAGCTTGGCTAATAATAATAATAATAATAATAATGATAATAATAATAATAATAATAATAATAATAATCATCGTCATCATCATCTGTGTCTAGATTTGATGACAAGTGCTTTTCCATAATTCAAATATAACATAATATTTTTTTTTTCTATGCAATATTGCTGAAGATGAACTTAAAATACATGGTTGCCTTTAGCTTTACATTTTTCTGTATTTGAACTAAGATATCTAATAATCCCATAGACTTTCATGTCAATAATAATAATAATAATAATAATAATAATAATAATAATAATAATAATAATAATAATAATAATAATAATAATAATAATAATAATGATGATGATGATGATTGAAGCCAAAATTTTAAGAAACACTTAGACCCAATTGAAATTAATTTCTAATGATTAAACTCCCACTTCATACACTTCCTAGTGTATTGTAAGCTGTATTTCCTTTCAACCCTTTATTTATGATCCAAGATGAAAATAGACTAACACCGATATTCGTGTTTATATAAATTCTCCAAAATTTTTAATCTTATCAATGTTATGAGTTTATTATCTTTTATTTTCGTGTTATATACATTTTATAGTTATATGGCAAAATCCTAGATGAAAAATATATCCAATTTGGATAATATATTAATTTAAAACCATAATAAAGCTTGTTTAGAGTATAAATGAAAATATTCAATTAAACAAAAAAGATTTTAGCGAATTTGTTGTATATTTCTATATTCCATATATGATTTTATTTTATTTTCCTATAAAATTTAGTGCTAACCAGTATGCAATAAGTAATCCTACTACCACTTTTTATCTTGACTAAGGAAATACAATAATGTCTCATCAATTTGTGTTGAAAAATATCTAAAAATTCTCTACAGTAGTAAACTCACTTCACTTGCACTTTTGGATTATTGCCTCACGTATCCACATGTAAAGTTTATCAATATGTCAAGGCAATTCTAATTTTGTTGGGACCTAAATGCAGGCTTATGTGCCTAACGCAACGAATATGATATTGAACATTATTTTACTATATTTCTGTCCGAATTTTTCTATTTCTGGTGGCACCTTTGCTTTAAGGTAGAAATTTTGTGTCCTTCGAAATAAATCAGATATGGGAGCCCTTTCCTGTTTTTATCAAATTTTCCCCTCCTGTTTCTGGCATATTAAATCATCAAAAATATTTTCCCTCTGAAAAAAAAAAGTCTATAAACGTTCCAGACAGGAATTTTTGGTTCATCTTCTCTTTCCCATCTCATCAGTTACCGAAGTCACCAAACTTTGTAAAAGGTCATTTAAAACTAGGACACTATGCTTACTCTCAATATATTTAGATAGCAGTGCTCCAGACAAAAATACACGTTTACCCAAAAATAGATAGATAATGATATGAAATAGTAACAACAGATAAAAATAAGACCACTGCTCTAACTTCGGTATCATATTGTTACTAACTTGTTGAAAACTGCATTATAAAAAACCCACCATATTCTCCTAACATAAATTATGGCTCGCTCCTCCTATTTATAAATTAGCAGGAGTTTAATAAGATATTAATGAACTTTTCGATGAAGTTACTTTAACTTTGCTTATGGATAATGAGAGAGAGAGAGAGAGAGAGAGAGAGAGAGAGAGAGAGAGAGAGAGAGAGAGAGAGAGAGAGAGAGAGAGAGAGGTTTTTGTGGCTTATTTCAGCTTTTATACCCAGTATGGTGAAGATTGCCCAGCGTTTATTCATATACTTGGATCCCAAAACTCGAGTCCGTATTCTAGATGGTGTCTTTGTTCCGGTATTTGAATTGTCTCTTTAT
>NC_090728.1:10814779-10817279 GCF_036898095.1 Palaemon carinicauda
TGATACTAATTTTGAACATTATCTTTTAGGCAAACACTTTAAGATAGAAACTCAAGCAAGAATTGAAAGGACTTGTAAGATTATTAGTTTTATACGGAAAAAGAATAAAGAGACAAATTAGGATAAAATAAATATTAATTGGCTTCAGGTAAAGACTCAGATGTTTGAGGAGTGCATGGAGAAAAACAAAATAATTCATGATGGGTCCATATAAGTAGCAGATGTGCCTATAGTTTTAGGAGTATTTGTGCCATATAAGCCATATAAGTAATCGAGTCAGAAAGCAACATATATCCAACCGAAATCGTCTGGATGGACAGAATTCATAATTCCACTTCAATTTCCAAATCTCAATTCTGAAGTGGCATTCTTTCTATATGATTTGCAAGTGATCTTGAAAAGGCTTGGCGGGTGTTTTTTTTATTTATATCAAGTATTGCTTTCAATCAGGTTTACTATTTTCTAATATTTTCCTGAGTTTTTTAATAAAAAAAAATAATAATCAACTTTCCATTTAATCTTGTCTTTTCTAAACAAAAAATTTAAAACATTATAAGATCAAGAGATTCGATAATAAACAAAAGCGATAAATAATGACTAATATTTTGTTCACTGGAAATCTCCCACCCGGGAATTTTCTTAGAACAGATTTCGTCATCCCTTTTGATTTTCTCAGCAAAACTAATTTTTCATCTCTCCTAATTGCTCTTTATTATTGAAATTAATGTAATAAGAGGTACCTTTCTTGTATTCACAAATAATAAACTTTTTATTTATTCTAAATTTTTGCTTTGTTTATTTAAGGTTATTCAAATTGCAGTATGGAATTTACCTTTCAAATCATCGAAAGGTTTTATTAAAGATGCACCTCTCAAAAAATAAAAACCACTTATTTAATTTCTTCGCTAAGAAAAAGCTTGCCATGTTATAGATGAAAGATAATATAAATTGATAATGGCATAATAAAGGAGTTACATTTGAAACGTGAATAACTTTGGTTTTACAGATGGTGTCTCTACAGATGGCTCTGAGGTATCCCTTTTGTTCCTAGCGTATTATCTATCTATTTCTCCAAATCCCTTATTTCTGGGAGTCATGTCACATTTTCCAGAGACTTGAAACCGGGCACTGGAGAAGTAAGAAGTGGCTGTAATATTGTTTGGTTCTTGAGAATGACCACGTTCGTTTCTGAAGTTCATTTTATGCACTCCGGTTACTTTCATCTTCCTCATATTCTTTATCATCACCTGATAAATATATAAACACATGTAGGCCTGAATGTGTTTTTATGGTGAAGAGCCCAGAGGGTTATGGTTGCTTATTCGAAACGTCCCTGTCTCGCTATCTGCTGGACTGGGGTTCGAAGTCACTTAATCACAATATGATTTTTTTTTTTTGTAGTATCCACAACCTCACCATCCATGTGCGCTAAGGATGGGGTATTTGGGGGACACTATAATACTATTGGTTAAGTCATAATTAGCCATTGCCCAGCCATCCCTGGTACTGGCATGGGTAGAGAAGGGGTATGAGCGCTGATCATATGTGCACTGTCCTTTTAGAGCCTTGTCACTCTCCCTTGTCTCTGTCATTCATGGGTGACCTTTAAACTTCAGGGAATTTGCGATGAGGATAACTACGGTGTAAGTCGGGATATATATATATATATATATATATATATGTGTGTGTGTGTGTGTGTGTGAGTGTGTGTGTGTATGTGTGCATATGTGTGTATTTGTGTGTGGTCATGTGCGTTTCTTTGTGGGCATACGTAAATATTTATGAAAATATGTCTCTGTGTATTTAGCCTAATTTTGTGGTGATTCCTGATTAAATCCTAATTAACAAAACTTTGAAAATACCAGTTCCTTCAAGACATTGGGTCTGCCACCCAAACAATGCCTCCTCTTCGGCCTCCCCGAATATCAATACCCTAACTTTCCTCTAGGGCCTCAAAAATTTTTTGAACCTATTTCTTCCACTATACACTTAAAGGAATAATCTGAATCAAATACTAACTTTGCTAGACTACTGTCATTCATTCTTCCCACACGACCCAACCTACTCAAAATACACCTACAAACTTTAACCAATATCACTTTTCCTTATAGCTCTAACACCGTTTCTTCTTTTGCCACAAAAAAAGACCAGCTGAAAAAGGACTAGGTCATTCTCATTTATAATATATATATATATATATATATATATATATATATATAAGAATTGTCATTGACTTTTATCTTTCTTCGTGGCCAAGTGGCTTAGTCAATGTCTATACAAGCTTGCCGACCAGGGTTCGATTCCCGGCCGGACCCAAGCTCTTGTTTTTGTGTGATTTCGCCTGGGGCTCTGATCCCGAGGTCTTTAAGAGAATCCAGACATTAATGTATCAAATATATATATGGCTTATTTGAATATGAAAAACACGTCTAAATGTGCAAAATTTATCATTAATTGAATGCCAAGTAACAAACTACCAATTAGCTACGATGGTGAAGAT
>NC_090728.1:10824779-10837279 GCF_036898095.1 Palaemon carinicauda
GATTAACACATATTTCAAAATCAGGCATATTAAAGTTAGCTGACTATTTATTATTGCCATAATCAAATTCTCAATCAATATATCATTGAAAATATTCGCCATATATATTACAAGATATTTATATTTTTTATTATATAGAACAATATATGTCTCACCAAATATAACTTTTCTACTGTCCAAAATCAAATCTTTCGAACACGCACACACACACAAACACATTACATATTTTTCCATTATACAAATATACTGATAAACAAATAGTTACAGAGTAAACTGGATAAAGAGCGGTTAGTAACAACTAACCGCATAGCCATAGAGAGCGGCTAGTAGCAAAATAAAAGTACTTTTGTTTAGTCTTCTACTTCAAAATTGAATAAGTGAGAAGGTTAATGCTGCTTCTTGTGCACCAGAGTATCAATATCAGGGCTAGTTTTGGCAAGTGCGTAACGTATGTCACATTCCACCTCCAGTTGGTTTTGTGCTTTGGGCTTGATTGTGAGTAAGGTAGAAAATCCTGACTCACAAAGGTAGGTTGTGGAAAACAGAATGAGGATTTTCAATGCATTGGTGCTCAGTTGGGGGTATGCTCCACGCATATTAACCCTGAATTCTTCCCGATCTTGTGCACGAAACTCGTCCTTGGCTGAAGAGTCATGTTTGAGCTCCAAGAACTCACTTTGCATGTCCCCAGGGACATCATCCATCTGACATGTAAATGGGTTCCTTGTCAGCCTCTTTGAGATGTCTTCAGTGTTGATACCAGGGAAATATCGCTTGAACTCGTCCCCAAAATGATCAAGGTGAGTGATGATTTCCTCTTTCAGCGGGTCCTTGATGTCTTTCTCACTAAGTATGTCAGTCAAACGCTGAAAAAATGCTGTATTTCTCTTTTTCATTTGTTTTCCCCAAAGTTGTAGTTTGGCCATGAAAGCATTGATGGTGTCCGTGTCCACAATCACGTTGCTCCTCAGTCCCTGTAATTTCTTATTTTGTTCATTCAGAGTTTCAAAAACATCAGCAAGATAAGCCATTTGTGTTACAAATACTTCCCTGTTGAAGGCAGACAACAGGTCCACTTTGTTGCTGTAACTCAAAAACAACTTTATTTCTTCCCGCAGTTCAAAGACCTGCGCCAGCATGTTCCCTTTTGAAAGCCATCGCACTTGTGTATGAAATAAAAGATCAGTGTGGTTAGCATCCATGTCCGGCAGAGTTCGTGAAAGAGGCGAGTGTTTAAGGCTGATCCTTTCACATAGTTAGCAATGTTTATAATGACAGTCAAAGCATCATGAAGGTTCTTTGGGACTGTCTTTGAGGCGAGAGCTTCTCTGTGGATCATGCAGTGTGTTCCTTTTAAACTAGGCTGCTTCTGCTTCACAAGAGCAATGAATCCTGATCGTGAACCAAGCATATTAGGCCACCATCTGAGAAAACCCCTTCCAGTTTGTTCCAACTCGGTCCCGACTCTTCAAAGAAATCTGCAACTACTGCCAATACATCAACTGACTTTGTTGTCATCTCTAATTGCCGGCAAAAAAGAAACTTCTCCTCGATTCCTTTGTCAGTTATGTAGCGGCAAAAAGCAAGCAGTTGTGCAATGTTAGTGACATCCGTAGACTCATCAATTTGAAGAGAAAAAAAGGGTGATGACATTACCTTTGACACCATATTTTCCTTTATATTTTCAGACATTTTGGCATCTCTGTTCTTGATGGTGTTGTTGGACAAGGAGATTAGTTTCATTTTCTGTGATGACTCCTCTCCTAACACAAGCCTCACACTGTAAACGGTACATGGTTTCAAAAGGCTTTCACCAGTTGTGTGGGGTTTCTTTGCCTTGGCCACCTGAAGGGCAATCACATATGAATCCTTCACTATGCTGATGTTGGTTTGCTGATACGTCCCAGATTCATCCATCTTCATCCTATTCAAACTGGATAACTTTACCTAAAAAAAGCTACGATTCCTATCTTTCAACTGTGGATGAGCGTTTGCCAGATGCTGCTTCAGTTGGAAAGGTTTCATGCTGCTGTTAGAGAAGGTTTTCTAACGCACAACACACTGAGGGATGCGTGCACCTTCCTTGACAAGAGAAGTGAACCTGTAGTCCAAATAACCATCTCGATACAATCTTCGTTTCTCTGACATCTGAAATCAGGCATAAAACAAAGCATATCAATTTGGGAGAAGAAAATTAAACATGAACACAAATTTTCCATTCATCCCCCTCCCAAATATAAAATAAGTAAGTAAATAAATAAACTTCTCATAAACATGCAACCTTTGAAGATTAGTACTTTAATAAAACATCTCTCAAGTATTACCAATCTCAGCCAAAGCATAAAAATAGATCCACAATAATAATAATAATAATAATAATAATAATAATAATAATTATTATTATTATTATTATTATTATTATTATTATTATTATTATTATAATATTAACAATAATAATAACAACAACAACAACAACAACAACAACAACATATATTATCCAGTTTACAAATTCACTATTGAAATTATAATAACTATTCTCATACCTTGTACTTTTAAGTCGGGTATGTGTGTCAGATGCTTCTTGCTAACTGACTACTCGTAATGCACTGTGAGCCTGTGAGTGTACTCCTGCACCACCCCCACCTTCCCTTCAGAGCTCATGTTTGAACGTGAGCCGAACCTGGTAGATACGGTGCCGCCCATCTGCAACAGACATTCTCTCTCTCTCTCTCTCTCTCTCTCTCTCTCTCTGACATGATAAAATACATATGATATTTTTTTCAGTTAGTGGGTAGTGTAATTATTTCCCCCCTGGTAGCTTCAAATTTCCCCCAGGTTGGGAACCACTGGCTGTAGACACAATAACGTACCTCAAGGAAAAAACAAAACCAAATAAAGATTGAAAACCAAACTTTTTTTTTTCTGATCATATCCCTGTATGGTATGAGTAACAAGCCTAAATATGCTAGACCACCCACCACTTACAATTTTCCCTCCCAGTATAGTCATAAGGAGTAAACCTATTTTAAATGACGGGTCATTCACGTTCTGTAAGCTCTATTTGAAATATTACACACCCTAATCTTGACTTGCTATTTTTTTTACTACGCTTAGAATCTTGAGATTAGAAAGTAACAAATTCAGTCGGGTGCATAATATCCATAATAAAGATTAAATATAGTAAATATAATTTTGAGTTAGCTCATCGTTTTGTGTACAGGAAGACGGTTTTTTTGCTTATGAGAAAATAAATGAACAAGGATTACGCTGTAGTGGTCTAATGATTAATGCAATTTAATACAAGTATATGGAATATTAGAAGAGGAATACTATAAGGCCATTATTTTTTTTTTTTTTTTTTTTTTTTGGTACAGTAACTCAAAATCTCACCGAAATACGGAATCCCGATATTCTTTTTTTTTATTTCCTTCCCCCCTTTTTTTTTTTGTGCGTGTCATTAATAGGTGGCACTGGTCAAAGGCCCGGCGATGCTATACGTAGGCTTTCCCGTTGTACCAACCGTGTGTCACACAATTGTATATAATTCCTTTTGCATATATTATGCTTGTATCTTCGCTCTTCCCTCGCACTAAACGAACATGAAAATTCATGTCTGCTGTTTTCCTCTGTAACATTGTTTGTCTTGTTAACTTGTTATGTCCTGTTGCCTTGAGGTTTTGTATATAAAGGAGAGTGTTCTATAATAATATAACTCAGTTGATTGCATCCTGCCTTTGAGTTCACAACCCTCTCTCGGCGCCGTCACATTGGTGACCTCAGAAGTCGACTCGCTCGCACTGCCTTCCACAACCACCTCCCTCGCCCCTCCATCGTTGGTACTATAGCGGACTCTACTACAGCAGTTGGCGCTGCGGCCCCCCCATTGAAACTTTCACCGTTCGCCAGCGGAGAGGCATTTGCTTGGTTTCAGCGTGCAGAAGTCCAGTTTCGCATCAACGGCGTGACTCGCTCAACCACCAAAGCAGATTATGTTCTCGCGGCGATACCCGAGGACACCTTCCCGGAAATATCCGACTGGCTTTGTGAACAAGGAGACACGCCAATAGCATATGACGCCCTTAAAACATACCTTCTGCAGCAGTACTCGCCGTCGCCAGCCACCCGTGTAGCAAAGCTTTTTCAGCTCTCGCAACAACCGTTGGGGGACCAAAGGGCTTCGCTTGCCCTCAGGGAAATGACCAGTATCGCTCGCCTTCAACCTGCCGCAGATGGCTCTCCTAGTGAGGTGAACCTACTTCGTGCCCTTTGGATACGCCGTTTACCCGGACCTATACGCGCTCCCATACCCGATGTCGATAGTTTACCCATAAAGGACTTGATGACCAAAGACGACGCCCTTATGGACAGGCACTTCAAGACCTAAATCATAGCCTCCACCCCTGACGAAGAGGATGCCTATTCAATGTCAACTGAAGCTCACATGAATGCCGTAGGACATACACACCCACACCGTGACGTACCGAAGCAGAGACAAAGCCGCCCACCACCCACCAATCGCTCGCGCCCCAACAAACGACTTCTACAGCCACTTACTACCTCCCATCCGCCGCAGTTTTGCTACTACCACTTCAGATTCGGGGCAACTGCGAAGAAATGTGCCGTGGATTGTCAGTGGCCAAAAAACGTTTAAGTAGGCCATCGCTCGTGGCGGTGGCCTCCCATGTTTCTAATCTTTTCTTTTTACAGGATGCAGGAACGGGCGTGCGATTTTTGGTAGACACGGGTGCTTGTCGTTCTCTTTTGCCAAAGAAACTCTTCAAGACACGACGTAGTCTGTCTACATCTGCCGCTTGGTAGCTGCCAACGGATCTGCGATACCCACCTACGGGTACGAGAACCTCACATTATCGTTCGGAAACGGTAAATTCAATTGGAAGTTTCTCGTTGCTGACTTCACCATGCCAATCCTCGGTGCGGATTTCCTCTCTCATTTCCACCTTCTGGTCGATGTCGCCCACCGACGATTGGTCAACGTAGACTTGTACTTGTCGACACCTCTTCAACCCGCCCCCTCTAACCTCGCTCTCCACATTAGCGCACCCACAGATGCTTACGCCCACCTCCTCACGTCGTACCCGGAAGTTTTCCTTCCAGAACTTCGCCAAACGCCGACGGTTCCTGCCAAGCACGGTATTTATCACCATATCAAGACGACGGGAACCCCAGTCTTCGCAAAATTCAGACGTCTGGCACCAGAACGATTGGCAGCCGCCAAACAGATGTTCGCCGAAATGGAGGAAATGGGCCTTAGCCTAAAGGCCTCCAGCCCATGGTCGTCACCCTTACACATCGTTCTGAAGAAAGACGGCTCCCTCCGTCCGTGCGAGGATTACAGGCGCCTGAACATGCAAACAGAACCGGATCACTAGCCCCTCCCAAACATTGCCGACGTGACCTCCTACCTGCACAAAGCAAAGGTTTTCTCTACGCTCGATCTCCTGAAGGGGTATTATCAGGTGCCTATGAACCCAGACGACATCCCCAAGACTGCCATCACTACTCCGTTTGGTACATACACCTTCAATTACTCCTGTTTTGGCCTTCGTAATGCTGGGGCCACGTTTCAACGTATCATGGATGGCATCTTAGGGGACCTCCCTTTCTGTGTATGTTATGTGGACGACATACTTGTGTTCTCCTCCTCAAAAGAGGAACACCTCCGTCACCTGCGCATCGTGCTCGACTGCCTGCAACAAAACGGCCTTGTAGTCCGGTACGAGAAGTGTACCTTTGGCGCCAACGAAGTGTCGTCCTTAGGGCACCGTATCACTCCTGAAGGAGTCCATCCCCTCCCTGAGAAGGTAGCAGCCGTTCAGAACTTCCCCGTGCCCTCGACCGTCAAAGCTCTGCAGGAATTCTTGGGCATGATCAGCTATTATCACCGTTTTCTGCAAGCCATTGCCGCCACTCTTGCTCCCCTCTACGCCTCCCTCAAGGGCAAGTCGAAGGACCTGAAGTGGGGTCCCCTTCAAGAAGCAGCCTTCTGCAATGCAAAGAAGGCCCTATCAACTGCTGCGGCTCTCACTTTTCCTATCCCACACGCCCCTCTCCCTCTCTCCACCGATGCCAGCGACATCGCTATTGGTGCAGTACTCGAGCAGGTGGTCATAGGCTCGCCCCGCCCATTGGCCTTCTTCAGCAGAAAACTGTCCAAGGCAGAATCGGGTTATTCTACCTTCGATCGAGAATTGCTGGCGGTGCACTTGGCTGTCCGTCACTTTCGCCATTTCTTAGAAGGTACGCCCTTCGTCATTCGCACAGACCACATGCCTCTGGTGCACGCCTTCACTCGACAGTCTGACGCCTGGTCCGCCCGTCAACGCCGACATCTCTCCACCGTGGCTGAATACAATTGCACCCTCCAATACGTCCCTGGGAAAATGAATCCCGTTGCCGATGCCCTGTCAAGAAACACGTTGGCTGCCGTTCAACTGGGATTGGATTACAACGCCCTGGCTGAAGCCTAACGACAGGATCCTGAGTATCAAGCTTGTAGGACATCCTGCACGTCCCTCCGTTGGGAAGACTTTCCCCTCGAAGACTCCAACACCACCCTCCTCTGTGACATCAGTACTGGTAGACCGCGACCTTGGATTCCTGCTCCCATGCGCCGACAGGTGTTTGATTTCATTCACGGCCTTTCACATCCCTCGTGCCGTTCTACTGCACAGCTGCTGAAGGCAAAGTTCATTTGGCACGGCATTTCTAAGGATTGGGTCCGCGCCTGTACTTCTTGCCAAACTTCCAAAGTACATCGACACACGGATTCAGGAGTGGGCACCTTTCCTCAACCTCAGCGTCATTTCGCACACATTCACTTCGACGTTGTAGGCCCCTTACCTACATCACAAGGACATCGTTACCTGTTTACCTTCATCGACCGCTCCACTTGTTGGCCTGAAGCCATTCCCATGGAAACTGCAACGTCCGCCTCATGTACATCTGCCTTACTCTCTGGATGGATTTCAAGATTCCGTATCCCTGAGCATATTACTTCTGACAGGGGAACCACTTTCACCTCTCAATTGTGGATGTCATTAGCGAATCTCCTGGGCATCACCCTACATCAGACAACGGCCTACAACCCCGCTGCCAATGGAATGGTTGAACGTTTTCATCGCACCCTCAAAGCAGCTTTGATGTCCCGCTGCAAGGATTGAAACTGGTTTACTCAGCTTCCCTGGGTCCTCCTGGGACTAAGGACCACTCCTAAAGACGCCCTCGACGTCTCGGCAGCTGAAATGGTGTATGGCGACCCATTGGTCGTCCCTGCCGAATTTTTTCCTTCCTCAACCTCCTCCGACGATCTCCAGCGCATACGTCACGTCGTGGGAAAATTTACTCCATGCCGCCAGACTTACAAGCCCCCAGCGAATTATCACATACCAACGGACTTGCACTCTGCAATGCACGTCTTCCTGCGCAACAACACCAGCAAGCCACCACTAACGCCCCCTTACACGGGCCCTTTCCTTGTGATCCGGCGCAGTCCGAAAGCATTCCTCCTAAACATTCGGGGCAAAGAAGACTGGGTCTCCATTGATCGTCTAAATTCTAAAACCTGCTTATCTTCTGCCAGATGACCCGCCTACAGTTCGCCTCTCTAGATCAGGGCGCCCTATTTAACATGTTCAGTATGTCGTTTTTAGAGGGGGAGCCATGTACCAACCGTTTGTCACACAATTTTACATAATTCCTTTTGCATATATTATGCTTGTATCTTCGTTCTTCCCTCGCACTAAACGAACATGAAAATTCATGTCTGCTGTTTTCCTCTGTAACATTGTCTGTCGTGTTAACTTGTTATGTCCTGTTGCCTTGAGGTTTTGTATATAAAGGAGAGTGTTCTATAATAATATAACTCAGTTGATTGCATCCTGCCTTTGAGTTCACAACCCTCTCTCGGTGCCGTCACACCGTCTTCCCTTTACTGTGAAAGAGGTTACTGTCATGCCTAAGCATAGTCTGTCCAAGTACATGCCTCTGACCCTGTCTCTTTAACCAACTTTAATCACCAAGAGCAGACCAAAGACTCTTCCAGGACCGGAAGCTCAGTGCGAAAGATTTGTACAAATTGGTGCAAACTGAATAGGCTCCATTAAACTATTTATGGGGTTAAAATTTTTAGATACATATATATATATATATATATATATATATATTTATGGAAGCACTTGTTTCATTTAGATCTTTCATGATGTTCCTACGTTCACCCCTTTCTAACTTAGAAAGAAAATCGAAATCCTGGGACTCACTTAACGAATGAAACATCGTAGACGGCGATCAACTTCGTCGCACTAAATCAAGGGAAGAAAACATTCAATTAGGTCCAGTGGGATGAGTAGGATGTTGAGTCACTAGAATAGTATTGGGAAAGCATAAGGTCCGATGTTAATTTCTCTAAAATGGATTGTGTGTGTTCTGGGTTCTGTTGTGTCTTCCGGAGACCACAGATTTGACAAGCCCAGCTGTGTCCGCAGACGTATACCACATGGGCATGCAAGAGGGAACTAGTTAAGAAGCTGGGGTGTTTAGAATTAATCTTGTGTAGAATTAGGGGTAAGGTAAGGTAAAGTTGCCTTTTATAAAATGATGAAACAATCACAGGAAACATAATTGTCAAAAGCGTTTCTGTATTTTCATTTTCTTTGTACTATTTATTATGGGTACAAGATATATGCGGGTGATGGTTATCTTTTTTTAAGTTATTTGTTGTATAGTGTTCTTATGAGTGATATTTTGCATTATTGTCCAGGTAAAATTAAATAGGACAACCAGATATCCTTTAAATTTTTTTCACGATATTGAAGTTTCTGTAGTTTTTTTTTTGTTAAGTTTACGGGTGATAGCATTGTATCTGATTCTTCCATCCCTCGTAGAGGATATATCAATATTCATTGTTTTATTTGCTTTCTATTTTTTTATATTTATTATATCTTGTCTTCGTGTTTTAGGTGATTTAACTCTCTCTCTCTCTCTCTCTCTCTCTCTCTCTCTCTCTCTCTCTCCATTTTTTAAAAATTAATCATTCATTTATTTCCTTGAGTCCACTTATTCTATATATGACCTCACATCTTAATATTGTATTCATTATTTTATGTGTGACTGTATAAATAGAAACTATTCCTAAACGACAAATCTACTTATTTACTTACTGTAATAGCCAACACTATTAGTGGTTTGAATTATTTTCCGTTATGTTTGGGACAATCAAGAAGTGTGTGCACTTTAGTCTTGTGTTAGACCTGACCTCCTCACAGTGCATATGCGTTTACTCGACTTCAACGTTAGGAGTTTGGCTTCAGGTATTGTTTTCACAACTCTTTTGTTTCTTGTCTTTTCCCTTTATCATTTTAACTAAGTCTTCGTATCTCTATTGTTGTTCTTGGGGACGATTCCTCATGTAATTATATATATATATATATATATATATGCATATATATATACATATATGTATATATATATATATATATATATACAAGCCAACTGTGTAATGCCCCAAGGCTGGGAAGTACATTGTTGTCATGTCTTTTTGGCGCTGCCACACTTAATAATGTAATGGATAACTATGCATAATAACACGGTAATATGAAGCATATACATATATGAGTACATAGGGGGTGTATTTATTTACAAGAGACCCATATAATAAATGAGACACATAATATATTACTTTAGGTACGAATATATGTTAACGGCAGTTAATGTAACGGTCTCACATTTCATATATCTATAAATTCCACTCTTAGCCGAAAAGATCATATCCATTGTGATTGCGATTTTATCCTAAAGATCCCAGCTACTTGAACTGACGAGACATTACTAAGCGACAAGATATCATCTTCCGATAAATATTTCAGGGAACAAATATTTTCTATCACTAATAATACTACTAATACAACAATAACAACAACTACTACTACTATGATTAATAATAATAATTATAGAAATAATAGTAATTGTTATTATTATTATTATTATTATTATTATTATTATTATTATTATTATTATTATTATTATTATTATTATTATTATTATTATTATTATTATTGTCCTTTTTTTGGCCACATGTTATAATGAAAAATCCTTTTTCCTTCTTATCTTATTTTGAAAGAATTACGCACGCTGAGTGTATACATAGTCGTTATACTAATGAGAATATAGAAAGATTACAAATTTGTCCTAAAATGAAATAATGTATGTTGTATGAATATATTTACCTTATTGTGAAGTAGTAGAAAAATCCTAGACAGATGTCATGTACTATTGATTTTGGACAAGAGAGAGAGAGAGAGAGAGAGAGAGAGAGAGAGAGAGAGAGAGAATAATTTTCAAAAGATAATTAAGAAGTATTGTTATGCTACCATTTACACTTCAGGTATGGATATATGTATTTTTCATTGGTGTTTCATTATGTAACCATATACTAGGTACCAACTATATAAACAATCTAAACTCCTATGCTACAAGCTTAACTTCTTAGAGAATTTTTGTATTCTAATATAAAAGCTTTAGTGTGGATGGAAGTTTTCTGGAAAAGTTATGTGAGACAACATATTAGGTCAAGTGAATTAAGATTCTGTATGTCTTTCAAGTTAAATAAAAGCGATGAAAGTGATTTAGATACAAAACATTTTAAAGGTTGATATACATAATATAATACGAACATCACTTAGTTTTGAATGGTAATAATAAACCTTTTATCCTTTGGTCAATTTTCCTCATTTTCCTATTGCTTTCCTTGCATGCTAAATTCAAGGTTTCATAAAATACGATTTTCATTTTCATTTGCAGTCTCGAAACTTGTAACATTCAGAGTCAGTATTTCTTATCCACTTTTCCTAGAAGAGATATATTCAAGAGATTGGAGAAGGGCGGGGAAGAGGAAAAGTTTGAGAGCGATATAAGGGATATTGAAAAGGAGATGAGGCTTTGGGGGTGCCTAGGGAGATGAGACGTTTATTAAACAGAATTATCGTGAATTTTTAATTAATTTTACTTACGTCTATTTCTACTTCTTCTCATTTAGCCTTTAAGAGGCTTGGAGAATTATTTCGCTATATGTTGATCAATAAATATTTTTTTTCTCTGAACGCCATAAGATCTTGATAATAATAATAATAATAATAATAATAATAATAATAATAATAATAATAATAATAATAATAATAATAATAAAAATAATAATAGTAATAATAGTAAGAAGTAGAAGAGGAGGAAGAAGAAGAAAAAGAAGAAGAAGAAGAAGAAGATATATTGAAAGGTGAGCGATATTCTTTTTTTATTTTATTTTTTTTTTTGTGAACCATGTACTTGAAATTATTAGTTATGTTGTATAAAAGAAAATCAGTTGTGGTAAAATGGGAAACATTTTCTAATCGATTCACTTTGATGTGAACAACTGCGCAGTAGGTTATTATTATTATTATTATTATTATTATTATTATTATTATTATTATTATATATATATATATATATATATAGGCATATATATATATATATATATATGCCTATATATATATATTATATATATATACTTATCCCAATATATATTACTGTAGATCTTATAATAACTAAATCGAGAAATTCTAATCAAATCAGTCAATCAAAAGAGAAGAACGGTCAAAACGTTCATCCATTGCTATTGGCAGCAGGGTTGTCTGCTGTTGTCTGATGAAGTGGGATTCCCTAGAGATTCGCTAATGATGACCATAATTGAGAGGTGAAATTGGTACCCCTGCCAGAAGTAATAAGGTCAGGATACCAAATCTTGCTATCCATCCTGAGTGTGAGGAAGATATACAAGAAGCGGACGTTGCAGTTTCCATGGATATGGATTCAGGCCAACGAGTGGAGCGGTTGATGACGGTAAACAGTTAACCGAAGCGCAATTCATATGAATCGTTGTGAATCTGTAAGTCACTAATAATAATTATCAAAATAAGTGTTAAGCAGAGGGTGGGAACTCTGAACTCATTCGTAGAGGAGGCGTAGATATTTGAACAAAATCTGAATGCAAAGCCACAATACTCAGACATTTCTTGCATTATCAATATCATAATGTGCAATTATTTGTTTGTCTAATTGTTTGAGAGAGAGAGAGAGAGAGAGAGAGAGAGAGAGAGAGAGAGAGAGAGATTAATAAGTTTATTTCATCCCTAAATATCTAATAAGATATGATGAATTAGTTACAAAATAATTTCCAAGATCTATTTTTAAGAAATACTGCTTCGGATAGATAGAGGTTTTAAATAAAATAAGGCCAAAAATAATAGCAAATGACCTATGACAGACTCCATTCGATTATGAAAAAAAGGAACATATAAAATTGTGTGGTGTATAAAATGGCGTAATCTGTGAAGCCAAGACAAGAAGAAATTTTTGTCAACCAATAATATTCCCACTTCAAACTCTTACACTTTTTGGCTGTTATTCAAATACTTGAATTTAAATATAAGAAGAACGTTTGGGCGACTCAT
>NC_090728.1:10842279-10847279 GCF_036898095.1 Palaemon carinicauda
GGAGACTTTCTTTAAGGTAAGGAGCACTGCCATAGCTTCTAGAAAGTTTATGTGAAAGGTCTTGAATAGCTTGGACCAAGTCCCCTGGACTTTTTTCCGATGAGAGTGACCTCCCCATCCCTCCTTCGAGGCGTCTGAGTGAATCGTCACCGATGGGGGAGGTGGCTGAAGAAGAACCGACTTCTATAGATGTCTGGCTTGGGACCAAGGCCTGAGAAGAGTACTTAGCCGAAGTGGAACTGGTCTTCTCAGATCTCTTCGCGCGTTTGATGCATAACTTCTCCAAACTCCGGTTGCATCCTTTAGCTGTGCTCTTAGCACTGGGTCTGTCACCGAAGCAAACTGGAGAGAGCCCAGTACCCTCTCCTGCTCGCGTCTTGATATCCTTTCGGAATCTAGAAGTCTCTTGACAGAACCCGCTATCTCCTTCCTTTTCCTCGCCGGGATGGAGAAACGGTGTGACAAAAGGTCCCAGTGGATTCCCAGCCACTGGAACTTTTGAGATGGAGAAAGTCGAGACTTTTTTCTGTTGATCTTGAAGCCTAGGTACTCTAGGAACTGGATCACTTGACTGGAAGCTTGCAAGCATTCTGTCTCGGATGCTGCCCACACCAACCATTCGTCCAGGTAGGCTACTACCTGAATTCCCTTTAGGCGTAATTGTTTGAGAGCTACGCTCGCAAGCTTCGTAAAAATCCTTGGGGCTATGTTTAGCCCGAATGGCATGGCTCTGAAGGCGTATAGTATTCGTTGTAGCCTGAACCCTAGGTAGGGGGAGAGTCGACGGCAGATTGGAATGTGCCAATAGGCGTCTGACAAGTCTATAGAGACGGAATATGCCTTCTTGGGCAGTAAGGTCCTAATGTGTTGCAGTGTTAGCATTTTGAATTTGCAATTCACTATGAACTTGTTGAGTGGCGACAAGCCCAGAATGACTCTGAGCTTTTCCGAGTCTTTCTTGGGAACACAAAACAGCCTCCCTTGGAAATTGATGGGCTTCACCCTTCGGATCACCTTTTTTCTCCAACAGTTCGTGAACGTACTCCTCCAGAACGGGGGTGGAGTGTTGGAAAAACCGAAGGCACGGGGGTGGAGTGCTGTACCAGCTCCAGCCCAGTCCATTCTTGAGTAGGCTGTGGGCCCAGGGTTCGAAGGTCCACCGATCCCGAAATTTCAGAAGTCTCCCTCCTACCGGTATCATCTCACTTGGACTGCCGTCCTGAGGTCTTGCCTCCCTGACCACGACCATCCCTGAATCCCCTTCCCCTTGAGGGGCGCCTAGACGAGTCTCTGGCTGCTCCTCTAGGCTTTGCTCGAAAGGAAGTAGACTGCCCTTCGAACGCTGGGGTGAATGCCGTGGACTGTGTCGACACGGCCTGGGGTACCCACTGAAAAGTGGTCGGGGTTTGTGCCACGATCTGGGGCACTGGAGGCAATGGCAATTGCAGTTGCTGTTGCTGTCTAACAGGCTTGGCTGGCCGAGACGGTAGCCTAGTCCTCATAGTCTTCCTCTTTGGTTGAGGACCTTCATCCGGGGAAGACTTTCTTTTGATAGCCAGGCCCCACTTCTGGAGAAGGTTTCTATTCTCCAAGGCGGCCTTATCAACAACTTCTTTGACCAAGTCGGTAGGGAAAAGGTCTTTTCCCCAAATGTTGGAGGAGATTAGTTTCCTTGGCTCGTGCCTCACCGTAGCCGAGGTGAACACGAACTCCCTACAAGCCTCTCCTTGCCTTGACGAAGCCCATAAAGGTCCTTCGTCACTGTGGCCAGATGAGTCTTGGCCACCACCATGAACATTTCATGGACCTTGGGGTCACTTGCCATCGTCTCGAGAGTAGTCTGAAGAGACATTGAGGCAGCCAGTCTTTCTTTTGTCTCGAACTCTCTTCGCAAAAGAAAGTCAGACAGCTAGGGAGGTCCTCGCCGAACTGACGTCCGGCAATATCAGCCTCCAACTTTCCAACTGAGAACGTAAGATGGACGTCCTTCCAGTCTTTGTGGTCCATAGGCAGTGGCCAGCGACAAGGGTTTACACTCCTCCAAGGAGGGGCAAGGCTTGTCGGCCTCGACTGCTTTTAGTACAGCCGCAAACCCTTTCTGTAAAAAGGGGAAGGCTCTAGCAGGCGAGGACACAAAGGAAGGGAGCTTCTTGCTCAATGCAGCTACTTTTGAGTTAGAGAAGCCCCTCTCTTTCATCGAGGATGAAAGTAGAGCTTGAGCCTTAGCATGGTCCCTCACTATGACCTCCTTCGGCTCTGTCTCCTCCTTTGAAGCTGGTTCCTTCCTCAGCCGGACATAACAGTCCGGATATGATGCCTTGCTGGGCCAGAATTCCACCTCCTCCAGGGGAACTGAGCCCAGCTTATCCGAGATGACGATCTTTCCAGTCGTCATCGGCATGTGCTCAGCATACCTCCATGGGTGAGCATCTGAGCACAAGGGAAGGTCTTTCACATTGAGCTTTTTCTGGGGCCCATGTGATTCCTCAAGGCACTGCATCCGCAGTTCCATTGCAGCCGCCTTCTCCTGATTCTCCTTCTGCATTTGTTGGATCATTCCAACAATAGAAGAGAGGGCCTGTCCCAGCTCTACTGGGAGACCGGCCGATGTTGAGGGAATAGGCTCCGGAATCTGAACCGGAGTAGCCGACACCCTCGTCGACCTCTTCCTCTACAACGTCTGGGGCTTGAACTTCGTCCTGGGCTTCTGCCAGGAGGTCTTCCTCCAGACGCTCGTCCACGTCAGACATCCTGTCATCTAACTGGATGTCTTGCATCGCGACCGCGACTTCAGCCTCCACCTGGATCTGAACTTGGGGGATCTCCTCTTGAGGCTGGGGAATCACTGCATCAGCTGATGCCTTAGGGAAAAGATACGCCCTAATCTTCTCACTTGGAAGATAAGGGCCAGAGGTGTTCTTTTGGAAGCCCCTTACCCAGGAACGAAGCTTCTCCCTAGCTATATCCTGTGATTCCGCCGTCCTAGGGGAATCAAAGGCCTCAGAAATCAGGTTAGTGCACACAGTACATACCTGAGGGTCCCAATACCGGAGATCATCCTTGGAGACAGCGCATGCTGCGTGTCTCCTACAAAACTCATGTCCGCAGAGGTTCTTGCTGAGGACGTTGCAGAAAACACTTCCACACTTCGGAGGGTCCTTCTGTAAAGAGAAGAAATTTCCATGAGTATCAAGTGAACTATGTATCACTGGATATGCATAGTATAGCATAACAATTCAGAAAGGAAAGACACACACTTGTGTTTCCCTCACAACCCATTGTTGCAGCCTTTCAGATAATAAAATCAAATGGTTAATCTCTTCTAGAGTAACCAATGCAAAATTTCCAGAGGAAACAGGTGGAGCTCACACCTAAGCAATGATTTTAAAATCCTGGATAATAGACAGGAAAGAACTCACTTTCCTATCTGTAGGGCAACAGCAAAGGACTGTGCAAGAAAACACAAAAGTGTTAGAACACACAGTGCTGTACCAAAACCCATACTATAGTTTTCTTCTTGCTGTATATGTTATACTGAAGAATACTAGTACAGTATAGTTGGATACGTGCCGGCCGGCACCTTCCGGCCAGCACACACCATAACTAGCTTTAAAGTATACTACTTAACAGCTATAAGGCGGCAGAACTCTGGTTCAAATGCATGTACCGGCCGGCAGCAATTGCCGGCCGGCAACAGCCAATGTCGGCCGGCAATGGCTGCCGGCCGGCAACTACACAAGGTAGTACCCAGCTGCCGGCCACACTCTTGGTGACCGGCAGACAAGGGCTGACATTAGCCGGCCGGCAAAGGTACAGGACCGATGCCAGCCGGCAGCAAAAGAACCAGAGGACTACGACTGCCCGGCTGCCGGCCTCATAGGCCGGCAGCCAGGTCGGGAACAGCACTAGAAGAAAAATAGGATGGATGCCGGGATAAGAGTGTACACTACCTCCAAGCCCGGAAATCCGAAAGAGTGCATATAAGGAAGGGGAGAATCTAATTCAGGCTTCCTGACCAATGCCGTCTGGCTCTACAGGCAGGCATGGATGAGGGACCAAGGGAGGTCCAGGCAGCACTCAAAATATAAGACTCTTGCCGGCCGGCAGCTCTGCCGGCCGGCAAGGGGCTGAGTCAATTCCACATCCTAACCTATTCTAGGTCCAGATGTAGAACGACGTACAGTACTGTAATGGCTAGGCCATTACGGAGATAGAGGGGGAAGGGACAAAAGAGGGTCCTATCAACCTTGCTTTAGTGACGGATCACCCGCAGCCAAGAAACTCATCTTAGCCTAAGGGAGATCCAAGGGGGGAGGCCAGCAATACTTGCCAGCTCCCAGAGCACCAAAGCAAGGAAGGTGTTGCTACCCCCAGGGAAAGAAACTTATCCTCCCCCGAGAACAGCAACAAGGACTAGTCTGGTAGATCACAGAAGAAGGAATCATATCCACAGAAACCTTCGGTAGTGACCTAAGGAGGCTAAGCCACCTTTGTCTGTGTCAGGCCAGCGAGGAGACTCTACCCCAAGCCAGACAAACACAGACTCAGACTAAAAAACTCTGTTGTTCTGTCCCTCTTTGAACCAGACTTACTGGAACAGGAAGGTACAGTAACACCCCAGTATAGTTTTATCGAAAATTAATTCAGAAAAAACCACTTAGGGATAAGCCCAAGGCTTAAACAGAGGGAAAGGGATTGCATACCTTCTCCGAAGAAAAGAAAGCAACCGGGGAGTATGAGAAAGTATACTAAGGCTCCATAAGCAACTTAGCCTAGGCACCAAGAGAATCGATTACCTAAATCACCGAAACTCACTCGTATACTATCTTGGAAATATTCCACACAATCTTAAATGTATAAAACATAGCCTAAAGCTTCAATAAAATTTTAATACACTCGGAAAACCCAAATTCATGCATGAAGTACTAGGACCAAACGACTAGGCTACATGGCCTATCGTAGGCCAGATTGGCGAATACTTCGCCAAAATAATACTAAGC
>NC_090728.1:10852279-10859779 GCF_036898095.1 Palaemon carinicauda
GAGCTGCTGTCCCTTTGAAGGTTCTCAATTTGGAGAGGACTTTCAGCAGAAGATTGGTGGGAGGGAACAGGTAAATCTTGGCCCATCTGTTCCAATCCAAGGTCATGGCGTCCACCGCTTCTGCTTTGGGTTCCTCGTACGGGGCTACATATCGAGGAAGTTGATGGTTGTCGCTCGTTGCGAAGAGATCGATCTGGAGTTCTGGGACTCTGTGAGAGATGAAGGAGAATGATCTTGCGTCTAGAGACCATTCCGACTCTATCGGGTTTGTCCGAGATAGACCATCCGCTGTCACATTGCGGAATCCTTGTAGGTGAACTGCAGACAGGTGCCATTTCTTCCTTTCTGCCAGACGGAAGATTGTCAGGAGCACCTGATTTATCTTGGGCGATCTTGAGCCCTGGCGATTGAGACAACGCACTACCACAGAGCTGTCCAGGGTCAGGCGAATGTGTATCGACGGGGGCGGGGAGAGTTTCTTCAGCGTCAGAAGAACCGCCATGGCCTCCAAGATGTTGATGTGAAACGTCTTGAATAGGGGAGACCAAGTGCCTTGAGCCTGTTTTTGGTGGGAGTGACCTCCCCAACCCTCCAACGAAGCGTCCGTATGGATGTTGAGAGATGGAGGTGGGTGTTGGAGAGGAAGGGACCTTTTTAGGGCCCTCGCTTCTGACCACGGCTTTAGAAGAATTCGAAGTCTGCTTGGGAGCCGTCTCTTGAGGTCTCTTCGAGCGATGGATGCGGAACGTCTCCAGACTCCCGCTGCATCCTTTAGCTGTGCACGAAGCACTGGGTTTGTGATCGAGGCGAACTGTAGAGAGCCTAGAACTTGTTCCTGCTGGCGTCTCGAGATCCGTTTGGATTTTAACAGTCGCTTGACAGACCCTGCTATTTCCTTCCTTTTCTTTGCTGGAATGGAAAGGCGGTGTGACTGAAGATTCCATTGGATGCCTAACCATTGGAACTTCTGAGCTGGAGATAGGCGAGACTTTTTCGCGTTTATCTGGAATCCCAGGTGTTCGAGAAACTGGGTAACTTTTCTGCAGGATTCTATACAATCCTCGGGCGAGGGCGCCCACACTAGCCAGTCGTCGAGGTAGGCCATCACCTGGACGTTTCGGATGCGGAGCTGTTGTACTACTGCGTCCGCTAGCTTTGTGAATATCCGAGGGGCCACGTTGAGTTCGAAGGGCATGGCCCGGAAGGCATAGCTTTTCCGTTGGAGTCGGAATCCTAGGTAGGAGGAAGCGTGATGGTTCATTGGTATGTGCCAGTATGCGTCCGCCAGGTCTATCGAGACCGTGAAAGACCCTCGAGGCAGGAGGGTTCTGATCTGTTGGAGAGTCAGCATCTTAAACTTGTTGTTCGATATGAATACGTTGAGGGGGGATAAGTCCAGAATGACTCTGAGTCTGTCTGAGTCTTTCTTGGGAACACAAAACAGTCTCCCTTGGAACCTTGTGGACTTCACCCTACTTATCACCTTCTTGTTCAAGAGGTCTAGCACATATTCTTCCAGGAGGGGGGTTGAACGTTGGAAGAATTGCTGGAAGGTTGGGGGTGGTTGCGCCCAGCTCCAGCCCAGACCTTTCTTGATGATGCTGTGTGCCCAGGAGTCGAAGGTCCAGCGATCCTGGAAGTGGCGGAGTCTTCCTCCCACCGGAAGCACTTCATTGCTTCTGGGGTCCCGAGGACTTGCTGCCTCGGCCGCTAGCTCCCTGTCCTCCTCTGCCTCTGGAGGGCCGGCGAGAGGAATCTCTGCCGGAACCCCTGCCTGAGCTTCTACCCTTGGGACGAAAGGTAGTGGAGTGCTGCTCGAAGGTGGGGTTGAAGGCCGGTGATGAGGACAAAACCGGCTGTGGGACCAACTGAAAGGTCTGTGGCGGCTGAGCGGCCACTTGGGGAGTAGCGGGTGCCGGAAACTGACGTCTGTGCTGACGTTGCTGGGGTCTATGCTTCGACTGCTTCCTCTTAGGCTGAGGACCGTCATCCTGAGAGGGCTTTCTCTTCCTAGACATGCCCCATTTGTTGAGAAGGTTCCTGTTCTCAGATGCGGCCTTGTCTGTGATCTCTTTCACTAGATCAGACGGGAAGAGGTACTTGCCCCAGATGTTGGAGGCAATTAGTTTCCGGGGTTCGTGTCTGACAGTGGCACTGGAGAACACGAATTCTCTGCAGGCTCTACGAGCTCGCATGAAATGGTACAGATCCTTGACTAAGGTTGCCATATGAGATTTGGCAAGGACCATGTAATGGTCAGGGACTCTGGTGTCACCAGCCATTACGTCCATCTGGACCTGGAGAGTGAGAGATGCTGCCAGCCTCTCCTTCGTTTCCTGTTCCCTACGAAGGAGGTGTTCGTTTAGCTTGGGGAGGTCCTCATTAAACTGACGTCCAGCAACGTCAGGGTCTAGTTTGCCCACCACGAAGGTGTGTTGCACATCCTTCCAGTGTTTGGTGTCGGGCGGGGTGGCTGCGGAGAAAGGTCTGCATTCCTCCAATGCAGGGCAGGATTTCCCTTCTTCTACAGCCTTAAGGCAGGCAGCGAAGGCCTTTTCCGTGAAGGGTATCACCACTTCATCGGGCGTAACGTAGGTGGGGTACTTCTTGCTCAGAGCCGGAAGTCCAGAGCAGGTAAAGCCTCTGCTCTTAAGCGCTTTGGCAAGCATAGCCTGGGCCTTCGAGAGATCGAACACTATTTTCTCCTTCGGTTCGGTCTCTTCCTTTGAGGATGGTTCTGAACGTAGACGGACGTAACAGTCCGGATACGCCTCAAAGCGGGAGAAGAACTCCACTTCTTCCAGGGGTATGGAACCGATCTTATCGCTGACGAAGATCTTGTCGTCAGCGATGACCATATGCTCGGCGAATCGCCACGGATTGTCGCTCGAGCATGCGGGGAGGTCCTTGATGGAGATTTTGCGAGATTCCTTGGAACCTCCCATCGACCGAATGATCTTGTGAGTTTCTTGGAGCTTCTGCTCCATCACGGATTCAATGAGCCGAATCATATCCTGTGCCGTAGGTAGAGGAGTCGTGGTGGAGGACGTAGACGGGAGAGACACTTCCGTCGGTGTAGGAGTAGGAGGGGGGATGGAGGGAGGGGCATCCTCCTTATCGGACTCGGTATATACTACCCTGTCCTCTTCTTCATCATCCTCCCCTTCACCCTGGGCCATAAGGGTTTTCTCGGTGTCCTCCGAGATCTCTGACATGTGTTCATCATGTTCTGAATCCAGGTGACAATCATTCATGGACTGAGCCATGACAGTATCAGGTTCCACTGTGATCTGGACTACGGGGATCTGTTCGACTGGGACCACTGAGTCTGGTGAGGCCTTTGGGAACAGCAAAGACCTCATTTCTTCTGTGGCTAGGTATGGTCCAGTGGCGTTCTTTTGAAAGCCACGTACCCACTTGCGTAGGTTGTCCCGAGCAGTGTCCCGAATCTCCGCTGAGGGAGGATCATAGAATGCTTTCTGTAGGCATTCTTGGCAGACCGAACAGGTGGTGGGGCCCCAGTACTTGAGATCCCCTCTCTTGTGAGCACAAGGGGCGTGTGTCCTACACGCCGTGTGTCCATAGAAGTGTGGCCGACGGACCGCGCAGAAGTCGTGGTCACACTTGACGTACTCCTCCTGTAAAAGAAAGAGACGATGAGTATTGTAGAGTCATAATATGGCTCGTATATAAAGTTAATTATTAACAAGTTAATATTAACATAAGTTAATTGTGATGCACAGAAGGGTGGGTGAAAGGAGACAGACGCATGCCTCGTGTAACCCGCCCGGCTGGTTGCCGTAGCATCAGACAGTCCCAGGTGGCCGTAGGCCTCCATGGAAGGTGTCTTGATAATGGGAATTCCATTTAGAATTACCATATTATAGACTAGGCTTGAAATCTTATCAAGAAGTCTGGGGATCATGAGATCCTAGAAAGGTTCCGGCAACCAGACGTGCCAATTACACGTAGCGTGCTGGAAAGATGAAACACGCAAGAAGACAGAGTGAAAACTGAACAAAGTGTACGATTCCGTACCAGTTTGTCTGCGTTAACAAGCCGTCTAGGTGCGGTTTTTAGGAGCTATCGCTAGTAAAGATAGCTGAGAGAAGGGGTGGCCGCCGGCAAGGAGCGGCGGTTCCGGCAGCCGGAGGCAGTCGGAGGGTGACAGGGGTAAGGAAAAGGGAGCATAGCCGGGGCCGGGGGCCGGCTGCTAGTGCCGGCACTCCGGGAGGGGTCGGCAGTGTGCCGAGGCTATGAGGGAATGGAGAGGCCACGGCGGTAAGCCAGCGGCCGGCGGCGATCCCCCGGCACTCGGGGGAAGGCGGCAAGGATAAGGAAGTCACCCGTAGCGGCGGTAATGCCGGGGTAGAGGCGGCAAGAGACAAGCACCAAAAGATGGAGGTGGGATGGCAAGGCTGTATAAGCCCAGTCAAGACACCTCTGGAAAAGGTACCACCATGATAGAGGTGAATCTATCATCCTAAGCAGGGGCCGCAAGGGCCGGGGGCTAAGGCAGTCCAAGAGAGGACAGGGTGTACCCAAAGAAGGGGTGGAGACTCTTCATGTCGACCAAATGATAACTGACTCCATAGCACTATGGAAGGTCTATGTATCAGAGCGGACAACACTGGG
This sequence comes from Palaemon carinicauda, assembly GCF_036898095.1. NCBI lineage: Eukaryota > Metazoa > Arthropoda > Malacostraca > Decapoda > Palaemonidae > Palaemon > Palaemon carinicauda. The sequence goes on from NC_090728.1 coordinate 10,856,915, forward strand.
AGCACCACGGGGTCCAGCACTCCAGCCTAGGGTGGAGTGTAGGACAGGGGACATATGAAGCCTAACCTACTGGTAGGTTAGGCTAGGCAAGAGATAGGTTGGGGGGGGGGGTAAGGGTCTTCTTATAAGAAAGGATGGGTTATGTACCAGAGCGGCCACCTAGGAAGGGAGATGCTCACCCTTACCTATAGTAGGTGGACTAACTGAAAAAACGGTGCACGCGTATATTTCAGCAAGGTACATAAACCAGCCCTCCCAACCTAACCTGGATTAGGGTTGTTAGACCCTAATCAAGGAAGGGAGAAGACGTATCGCAAGGAAAAGGTCAAGGACCGATTCAGCTTAAAGGAGGTGGTCCTACCTTTAAGGTCCGCAACGCTAAGGGAGGGGTCATTCCCTTAGGTGGGGAGGCGATACAGTACTCTGAAGAGTCTTGTCCTATCACATGTAATAGGGTACAAGATTACCAGAGGGAAGCCCTAGGGCTAGGGATGAAGAGAGCATATAGGGGTCCTATCATAAGGTTAGGTTAGCAAGGCACTCAAGATAACCTACCCCCTATATGGTCCCCGAAGGCGAAAAAACACTTGCATCACTGTCAATGGTATTGTAAAATAATGCCAGAATCTTCATAACTAACACTAGGATCACTGAAATATCATGCATTAACACTGGTATAGGCTCACTGGCCTAGGGGCTAATCAAAGCCTACTGGTATGGGGTCAGCGAAGACCCTAACTAAAGCGTCAAAAACACGATAAAAGTTCCTAGCTATGAAGACTAAATAACTAATAGCGCTGATTAGTGATTTATATACCGGTAAGGCTGTTGCGGCTAACTAAATAAGGCATGCAAGCAACAGCAGCGTCATAAAATGGCGCTGACCGGTCTGGCAAAGCTCTGCCACAAATATGCAAATATCTCGAAAAGTAAGATTTACTTTAAGGTCAGAGCTTATATAAACAATACTTAAACCTTTGTACTCAACTTTCCAGAAAAAGGTGAAGCTGAAGGTTGAGACATGGCGAGGATGCAAGTAGATAAAGTCGCACAAAGGGAAAAATACGTCCAATCGAGCGAGCTACTAGCAAAGGAATGAGGACGGACGTGACGTCATCAAAAGCAATGGCGTCCGTCTGTTTACATCGCGAGTACCGATATCGCCACATCTAGATTGGCTGCGGCTCAGCTCCCAGCCACTCCCTGTCCGCCATATTGAAGCGTTAACTCTATATGGGGTGCAGATAGCTATGTGGCACGTTTATACATGCGTGTCCCCTGTTGATACACGATGTCTTAAGGGGAAACCCTTAGGATACTCGCTCCAGAAGTTAGAATTCTGTGATAACCTGTGGTTTAATTCTCTGGGAAAATCCTAGTAGTGATTACCCAAGGAAGCTACCAAAAAGGATCCTTCCATCAGGACGCCATGGCTATCTCACCCAAAAATAGTTCTTATAAAGTGATCACCCACTTTTGTTTAGAGATTAGTGTAAGAGATCTTTGGATATCCGGTGTTCATATGTATTGCCGTCTGGGAGTTGTGTAATATTCTCAGAGCTTGGGTATTATTATTTTTCAAGTATAATAGATTTATGTTAAAATAAGCAGGCGAGTTTGGAGCTCGAGAGTTTATTTAATTCGCCCTTATATATATATATATATATATATATATATATATATATATATATATATATATATATATATATATATATATATATATATATATATATATATATTGATGTGTGTGTGTGTTTAAGGCCAACCTACGAGGTTTATAATTGTGAATTAAAGAGAGAGAGAGAGAGAGAGAGAGAGAGAGAGAGAGAGAGAGAGAGAGAGAGAGAGAAAATCATAACCTCAATAGGCTTAAGCGGTGAAGGTAGAGAGTTAAGAGTGAAAGGGTGGACAGAGTAATACTGCTGAAATTTTTGAGCTAGAAACTGGATTTATTATGACAGTAGCCGTAAGTTGGCTGGACTACTATGCATTTCAGACCCCGTGTTATACTGTTTTTTCGCAAATATCTTCTATACAAACAACGGGATCAATGTGACATTTTGTCACAGCTTCTTTGACACGGTCCGCTAATTTATGACACTACACTGCGATGCCAAGTGTGATTTTTTAATGAGCTTACTCGTGGCTTTCAAGCATAAATTGGCGAGAGCCGAGCAGGCATTCCGACAATTGATCTCCGTGACGTAAGTGTGACGCGTATCACAAGCACTCTCTCTCTCTCTCTCTCTCTCTCTCTCTCTCTCTCTCTCTCTCTCATGGATACAATTCCCACCTTTATCCATATAAAAATAAGGCGCGCATGAGTTTTTTTTTTTTTTTCGGTAATTACTCATAACATACAGCCTGGAATCTTGACCAAGAGTAGGGTTGGAAGTGGGTGCTAGAGGAGTGGTGTGATCATTTCGATATTTATCATTAATTATTATTATTATTATTATTATTATTATTATCATTATTATTATTATTATTTTGACCATTTACTTATAAATGCTTTATAAGTAAGGGAAGTGGATGCTTACTTAATAGTTTAATGTAGACCTTGACAGGTAGCGGATATCTATGATTTGACAAATGATGCAAACATGAGTATATAGCATACATTTTATTTCACTCTCCGTCACTTTCCAAAAATAAGTCATCCTCATCATCACTGCTGAGGATTATTATGACAGGATTCTTGAACCCCTCACCACAACCAAACAATATACCTACACTTGCCATCATTCACGCTCGTTAGCTCATTATCACCTTCCACATTACCCTCCCTCGCCTTTATTTTCAGGTTGTGTAACTCAAATATAAAACGACATATACAGTACCACATAACGCATATATATATATATA
>NC_090728.1:10864779-10867279 GCF_036898095.1 Palaemon carinicauda
ATATAAATATATATATATATATATATATATATATATATATATATATATATATATATATATATATATATATATATATATATACCATGTGCACGTATGTATTGATACGTATATAAATACACGTGCACACACACTCACTTATGTATATATATATATATATATATATATATATATATATATATATATATATATATATATATATATATATGTATATATATATATATATATATATATATATATAATATATATATATATATATATATATATATATATATATATATATATATATATATATATATATATATATATATATATACTGTATATATATATACATATATATATATATATATATATATATACATATTCATATATATATATATATATATATATATATATGTATATATATATATATATATATATATATATATATATATATATATATATACTATTATCATCATTATCATCATTTTTGTTGTTATTATTATCATTATTATTATCATTATTATTATTATTATTATTATTATTATTATTATCTAAGCTACATCCCTAGTTGGAAAAGCAAGGTGCTATAAGCCTAAGGGGCCCAACAGTTATAAATAGCCCAGTGACGAAAGGAAATATGAGACATACCACACTACTGATATAAAATATTCTAAACACAGTAACGTCAAAACAGATATTAAATATATGAATTTTAAAAAGGCCTATCGTCTGTTCAACATGTAAACATTTGCTGTAAGACTGAACTCCTTAAGTTCTACTGAATAGACTATCCGATTAGAGAGATCATTCCACAAGTTGCCTATAGCTGGAATAAAACATCTAGAATGTTGTTCAATATTGAGCATTAAGAGGAAGAAGGCCTGGCAATTAGAAATAACTTCATGTCTATTATTACGGACAATATGGAACTGTTCGGGGAGATGTGAATGTAAAAGATGATCAGAATTATGAAAAATCTTATAAACATGCATAACTAACTAATTGTACAGCGGTGGCAGAGATTAATATCTAGATCAGGAATAAGAAATTTAATAGACCGTAAGTTCCTGTTCAACAAATTTTGAGGAGAATCAGCAGCTGAAGACCAGACAGAACACCAATACTCGAGATAAGTTAGAATGAAAGAATTGAAACACTTCTTCAGAATAGATTGATCGCTGAAAATCTTAAAAGATTTTCCAAACAAGACAATTTGTTGTACAATAGAAGAAGACGCAGACCAACTATATTTATCCATGGTAAATTTGCTGTCGAAAAAACACTTGTATTTTAAAAAAGTCTTAGAGAATTAAAAAAAACATTATCAATGCTGAGATCCGGATGTTGAGGAGCTACTGTCCTTGGCCTACTTACAATCATAATTTGAATTTTGTCAGGATTCAGCTTCATGCCCCAAAACTTGCACCATGCACAGATTTGATATATACTGTATATATATATATATATATATATATATATATATATATATATATATATATATATATATATATATATATATATACATATATATATATATATATATATATATATATATATATATATATATATATACATATATATATATATATATATATATATATATATATATATATATATATATATATATATATATATATATATATATATATATATATATATATATATATATATATGTATATATATATATATTTAGGGACTCAGCAACCCTACATTAAAGAGATGGAATTGATATATAATGAGTGTAGCATCATCTGCCTAATCAACAAGGTTGTTTCCTAGGTCAAACCACATGGCAAGTGTATAGCGTTAAAAGTAATGGGCCAGGAACACTACTTTCAGGAACATTCCTATACTCACTATGATGCCCATCAACAACTCTTTGCAATATATTACTTGAGAATTCAATAATGATGCGGAGAAACGACCAAGCCAATTCCAACTGTTTGAGTTTGAAAAAAAGAGCCTCGTGATTAACACGGTCAAAGACAACTCTAAAATCAAGGCCAATCAAAAAAACTTTGTAACCATAATCAAGGAATTATTCTGCAGCCTTGGAGTTTGTGAGGAGGGCATCACATGCTCCAAGCCTTTACGAAAACAAAATTGTAAACTAGCGAACAGAGGGTTATCTGTCAGCAAACCTTTTAACACCTTTTGACAAGAGACATTCAAAACCTTTAGCTAATATGGGAGTTATGTATATTGACCGGTAATCAGTTGACTTGAGCAACAACAAACACATTTATATGGGGTAATAACATTAACAAATCTCCAACAAGTGCTAAAAGCTCTCTCTTCTCGCTGATATATGCAAAATAACCGAGAACCTTCGAGCTAAGAAATATGCAGTCTTTGTAATGAATAAATGAAAAATACCATTTGCATCATAAGATTCGAGGTACATCAAGAGAGCTTTAATTTCAGGATATCGAAAAGTTAACAAGTTAGTTTAACCTCCGGAAAACAGGAATGACGAAGATTATGTTTCATATTTCTCTGCTTATTACCAAACTCATCAGAT
>NC_090728.1:10869870-10882370 GCF_036898095.1 Palaemon carinicauda
AATACTTCACACTTTACATATATATATATATATATATATATATATATATATATATATATATATATATATATATATATATATATATATATATATATATATTTTTGGGCTCAAGCCATGTCGTCCTGATGGAAGTTCCTATAGGGTAGCTTCCTAGGGTATATTACAACTACGGCGATATTCCCAGAGAATTTACCTTAAGGTACCAGAATTCTAACTCCTGGAGCGAGTATCCCTCGTGAAAGGGATATCGCGACATATCAGAGGACGTATTCTAGACACGTCACATGGCAATCTACATCCTGGACAGAGATTTCGTCTCGTAGGAGGTGATTGACGAGATACGAATTCGGGAAAGAAAAAGGGGAGCCGCTCCCAAGGCTTCCCTATCCCCCGATTCGTATGCGTGCCTGGCGCCAATCCTGGCGCCATCTGTATTCCTTTTTGCGTAGCTTAACAACTCGGTGTTTTTTCCTGTTTTTCTCGCAAATCTTGGATTTATTCGGCTTTTCATGGCTTCTTCGTCTTCGTTGGCCTCTGATAAGTTGAGTATAGTGTCTGTTATGTATAAATGTAGGCTCTTGGTAAAATTTTGAGTGATTAATAGGATTAATCTTTGATACAAGAGCCGTAGCCTACCAGAGGTGTCCTGGACACTCGCTCGCTAGGTATAAATTAGTTAGTCAGAGCGACATTCCTGGTTGTTTTGCTTTAATAAATTTTAGCTATTTAGCTTTACATAGGATTTCCTTTCGTGCTTAGTATTATTTGGCGAAGTATTCGCCATTCTGGCCTACGCTAGGCCATGTAGCCTAGTCGTTTGGTCCTAGTACTTCATGCATGAATTTGGTTTTTCCGAGTGTAATTAAAATTTTATTGAAGCTTTAGGCTATATTTTATACATTTTAGACTGTGTGGAATATTTCCAAGATTGTATACGTGTGAGTTTCGGTGAATTAGGTAATCGATTCTCTTGGTGCCTAGGCTAATTGCTTATGGAGCCTTAGTATACTTTTTCATACTCCCCGGTTGCTTTCTTTTCTTCGGAGAAGGTATGCAATCCCTTTCCCTCTGTTTAAGCCTTGGGCTTATCCCTAAGTGGTTTTTTCCGAATTTATTTTCGATAAAACTATACTAGGGTGTTACTGTACCTTCCTGTTCTTGTAGTTATGGTTCAAGAGGGACAGAACAACAGAGTTTTTAGTCTGAGTCTGTGTTGTCTGGCTTGGGGCAGAGTCCCCCTCGCTGACCTAACACATACAAAGGGAGCTTAGCTCCCTTAGGTCACTACCGAAGGTTTCTGTAGTTATGATTCCTTCTTTTGTGATCGACCAGACTAAGTCCTGTTGCTGTTCTCGGGGGAGGATAAGTTCTTCCCTTGGGAGTAGCAACGCCTTCCTTGCTTTGGTGCTCTGGAAGCTGGCAAGTATTGCTGGCCTTTTCCCTTAGATCTCCCTTAGGCTAAGATAAGTTTCTTGGCTGTGGGTGATCTGTCACTAAAGCAAGGTTGGCAGGACCCTCTTGTCCCTTCCCCCTCTATCTCCGTAATGGCCTAGCCATTACTGTACTGTACCTTGCCGGCCGGCAGGGGTCTTACTGTACTGTACGTCGTTCTACTTCTGGACCTAGTATAGGTTGGGATGTGGAATTGACTCAGCCCATTGCCGGCCGGCAGAGCTGCTGGCCGGCAAGGGTCTTATGTTTTCGAGTGCTGCCCGGACCTCTCTTGGTCCCTCATCCATGCCTGCCGGCAGAGCCGGACGGCATTGGTCAAGGAAGCCTGAATTAGTTTCTCCCCTTCCTTATATGCACTCTTTCGGTTGCCGGGCTTGGAGGTAGTGTACACTCTTATCCCGGCATCCATTCTATTTTCTTCTAGTGCTGTACCTGTCCCGGCTGCCGGCCTATGAGGCCGGCAGCCGGGCAGGTGTAGTTCTCTGGTTCTTTTGCTGCCGGCTGGCATTGGTCTTGTACCTTTGCCGGCCGGCTTATGTCAGCCCTTGTCTGCCGGTCACCAAGAGTGTGGCCGGCAGCTGGGTACTACCTTGTGTAGTTGCTGGCCGGCAGCCATTGCCGGTCAACACTGGCTGTTACCGGCCGGCAGTAGCTGCCGACCGGCACAGGCATTTGAACCAGAGTGCTGCCCCCCTATAGGTGTTAAGTAGTATACTTTAAAGCTAGTTGCGGCGTGTCGGCACACATCCCCCTTATACTGTACTAGTATTCTTCTGTATAGCATATACAGTAAGAAGAAAACTATAGTAAAGGTTTTGGTACAGCACTGTATCTTCTAACACTATTGTGTTTTCTTGCACAGCCCTTTGCTGTTGCCCTCAGATAGGACGCTGAGTTCTTCCCTGTCTATTATCCAGGATTTTAAAATCATTGCTTAGGTGTGAGCTCCACCTGTTTCCTATGGAAACCTTGCATTGGTTACTCTAGAAGAGATAAACCATTTTTTATTTTATTATCTGGAAGGCTGCAACAATGGGTTGTGAGGGAAACACAAGTGTGTGTCTTTCCTTTCTGAATTGTTATGCTATACTATGCATATCCTGTGATACATAGTTCACTTGATACTCATGGAAATTTCTTCTCTTTACAGAAGGACACTCCGAAGTGGGGAAGTGCTTTCTGCAATGTCAGCAGCAAGAACCTCTGCGGACATGAGTTTTGTAGGAGACACGCAGCATACGCTGTCTCAAAGGATGATCTCCGGTATTGGGACCCTCAGGTATGTACTGTGTGCACTAACCTGATTAATGAGACATTTAAATAGCTAGGAAGAAGCTTCGTACCTGGGTAAGGGGCTTCCAAAAGAACACTTCTGGCCCTTATCTTCCAAGTGAGAAGATGAGGGCGTATCTTTTCCCTAAGGCATCAGCTGATGCAGTGATTCCCCAGCCTCAAGAGGAGATCCCCTAAGCTCAGATCCAGGTGGATGCTGAAGTCGCGGTCGCGATGCAAGACATCCAGCTAAATGACAGGATGTCTGATGTGGACGGGTGTCAGGAGGAAGACCTCCTGGCAGAAGCCCAGGATGAAGTTCAAGCCCCTCTACATCGGCCGGTCTCCCAGTAGAGCTGGGACAGGCCCTCTCTTCTATTGTTGGAATGATCCAACAAATGCAGAAGGAGAATCAGGAGAAGGCGGCTGCAATGGAACTGCGAATGCAGTGCCTTGCAGAATCACATGGTCCCTGGAAAAAGCTCAATGTGAAAGACCTTCCCTTGTGCTCAGATGCTAACCCATGGAGGTATGCTGAGCACATGCCGATGACGACTGGAAAGATCGTCATCTCGGATAAGCTGGGCTCAGTTCCCCTGGAGGGTGGAATTCTGGCCCAGCAAGGCATCATATCCGGACTGTTATGTCCGGCTGAGGAAGGAACCAGCTTCAAAGGAGGAGACAGAGCCGAAGGAGGTCATAGTGATGGACCATGCTAAGGCTCAAGCTCTACCTTCATCCTCGATGAAAGAGAGGGGCTTCTCTAACTCAAAGGTAGCTGCATTGAATAGGAAGCTCCCTTCCTTTGTGTCCTCGCCTACTAGAGCCTTCCCCCTTTTACAGAAAGGGTTTCTGGCTGTACTAAAAGCAATCGAGGCCGGCAAGTCTTGCCCCTCCCTAGAGGAGTGTAAACCCCTGTCGCTGGCCCTGCCTATGGACCACAAAGACTGGAAGGACGTCCATCTTACGTTCTCAGTGGGAAAGTTGGAGGCTGATATTGCCGGACGTCAGTTCGGCAAGGACCTCCCTAAGCTGTCTGACTCTCTTTTGCGAAGTGAGTTCGATACAAAAGAAAGACTGACTGCCTCAATGTCTCTTCAGACTACTCTCGAGACGATGGCAAGTGACCCCAAGGTCCATGAAATGTTCATGGTAGTGGCCAAGCCTCATCTGGCCACAGTGACGAAGGACCTTTATGGCTTTGTCAAGGCAAGGAGAGCTTGTAGGGAGTTCGTGTTTACCTCGGCTACGGTGAGGCACGAGCTAAAGAAACTAATCTCCTCCAACATTTGGGGAAAAGACCTTTTTCCCTACCAACTTGGTCAAAGAAGTTGTTGATAAAGCCGCCTTGGAGAATAGAAACCTTCTCCAGAAGTGGGGCCTGGCTATCAAAAGAAAGTCTTCCCCGGATGAGGGTCCTCAACCAAAGAGGAAGACTATGAGGTCTAGGCTACCGTCTCGGCCAGCCAAGCCTCTTAGACAGCAACAGCAACTGCAATTGCCATTGCCCCCAGTGCCCCAGATCGTGGCACAAACCCCGACCACCTTTCAGTGGGTACCCCAGGCCGTGTCAACACAGTCCACGGCATTCACCCCAGCGTTCGAAGGGCAGTCTACTTCCTTTCGAGCAAAGCCTAGAGGAGCAGCCAGAGGCTCGTCTAGACGCCCCTCAAGGGGAAGGGGATTCAGGGGTGGTCGTGGTCAGGAAGGCAAGACCTCAGGACGGCAGTCCAAGTGAGGTGATACCGGTAGGAGGGAGACTTCTGAAATTTCGGGATCGGTGGACCTTCGATCCCTGGGCCCACAGCCTACTCAAGAATGGACTGGGCGGGAGCTAGTACAGCACTCCACCCCCGTACCTTCGGTTTTTCCAACACTCCACCCCCGTTATGGAGGAGTACGTTCAAGAACGGTTGGAGAAAAAGGGTGAAGCCCATCAATTTCTAAGGGAGGCTGTTTTGTGTTCCCAAGAAAGACTCGGAAAAGCTCAGAGTCATTCTGGACTTGTCGCCACTTAACAAGTTCATAGTGAATTGCAAATTCAAAATGCTAACACTGCAACACATAAGGACCTTACTGCCCAAGAGGGCATATTCCGTCTCTATAGACTTGTCAGACGCCTACTGGCACATTCCAATTAGCCATCGACTCTCCCCCTACCTAGGGTTCAGGCTACAACGAAGACTATACGCCTTCGGAGCCATGCCATTCGGGCTAAACATAGCCCCAAGGATTTTTACGAAGCTTGCGAGCGTAGCTCTCAAACAATTTCGCCTAAAGGGAATTCAGGTAGTAGCCTACCTGGACGACTGGTTGGTGTGGGCAGCATCCGAGACGGAATGCTTGCAAGCTTCCAGTCAAGTGATCCAGTTCCTAGAGTACCTAGGCTTCAAGATCAACAGAAAAAGTCTCGACTTTCTCCATCTCAAAAGTTCCAGTGGCTAAGATCCACTGGGACCTTTTGTCACACCGTTTCTCCACCCCGGCGAAGAAAAGGAAGGAGATAGCGGGTTCTGTCAAGAGACTTCAAGATTCCGAAAGGATATCAAGACACGAGCAGGAGAGAGTACTGCGGTCTCTCCAGTTTGGAGAAGTTATGCATCAAACGCGTGAAGAGATTTGAGAAGACCAGCCGCTTCGGCTAAGTACTCTTCTCAGGCCTTGGTCCCAAGCCAGACATCTAAAGAAGTCAGGTTCTTCTTCAGCCACCTCCCCCGTCGGTGACGATTCACTCAGACGCCTCGAAGGAGGGATGGGGAGGTCACTCTCATCGGAAAAAAGTCCAGGGGACTTGGTCCAGGCTATTCAAGACCTTTCTCATAAAACTTTCTAGAAGCTAGGGCAGTGCTCCTTACCTTAAAGAAAGTCTCCCCGCGTCATTCGTTCCAAATAAAGTGGTAATAGACAGCGAGGTAGTTGTGAGATACTTGAATCGACAAGGATCGAGGTCACCACCTCTCAACCAGGTGATGTTGGCCGTCTTCCGATTGGCGGAAAAGAAGAAGTGGTACCTGTCGGCAGTTCACCTTCAAGGAGTCCGCAATGTGACAGCGGACGCTCTATCCAGGTTCACACCGATAGAGTCGGAATGGTCCTTAGACGCAGGATCATTCTCCTTCATTCTGAATCAGTCCCAGAACTGCAGGTAGACCTCTTTGCGACGAAAGACAACAAGAAGTTGCCCCTGTACGTGCCCCGTACGAGGACCCCTTAGCGGAAGCAGTGGACGCGATGTCCCTCGACTGGAACAGATGGTCCAAGATTTATCTGTTCCCTCCTCACAACCTTCTGTTGAGGGTCCTCAACAAACTGAGATCCTTCAAAGGGTAGCGGCAATAGTGGCCCACAAGTGGCCGAACAGCGTGTGGTTCCTCCTGGCATTGGAACTGTAGCTGAAGTTTGTACCACTACCAGATCCAGTTCTGACCCAGCGAGTCCAGAAGTCAACTGTCTGCGCTTCATTACAGAAAACCCGGACCCTGCAGTTCATGATTTTCTCTCCCTAGCGGTGAGAAAACGTTTCGGGATTCGAAAGCCAGTATAGACTTCCTTGAGGAATATAAATACAAATCTACTAGAAGGCAATATGAGTCATCTTGGAGAAAATGGGTGGCCTTTTGTCAAGGCGAAGATTCCGCAGGAGATCTTGACAGACTTCTGCTTATCTTTTTTCCCCACCTCCATGGTCAAGGGTTGGCAGCGAACACGATTTCAGCGTGTAAGTCTGCTTTGACAAGACCCATTCTATATGCCTTCCAGGTCGACCTAGGTAACGAGATCTTTGATAAAGTCCCGAAAGCCTGTGCTAGGCTCAGACCTTCAGCACCTCCAAAGCCCATTTCATGGTCTTTAGACAAGTTCTTCATTTCGCTTCTCTGTTGAGCAATGAAGAGTGTGCGTTAAAGGATTTGACACAAAAAGTTATTTTCCTATTTTGCACTCGCGTCCGGGGCCAGGGTTAGTGAGATTGTAGCCTCTCGAGAGAGGCAGGTCGTGTTCAGTTCCTGGATGGGGAAGAACTGAACCTGTTTCCGGATCCTACGTTTCTCGCCAAGAATGAGTTACCCACCAACAGGTGGGGTCCCTGGAGAATCTGCCCTCTGAAAGAAGATGCATCTCTATGTCCAGTAGAATGCCTAAAGGTCTATCTTCATAGAACTTCAGACTTCAAGGGTGGTCAACTATTCAGGGGAGAAACATCAGGCTCAAATTTATCTCTGAATCAACTCAGAGCGAAAATCACATATTTTATTCGCCGAGCGGATCCTGACAATACACCCGCAGGTCACGATCCGAGGAAAGTTGCCTCATTCTTAAATTTCTTTAATTGTATGGATTTTGAACATCTCCGTTCATACACTGGCTGAAAGTCTTCCAGAGTGTTCTTTCGCCACTATGCGAAGCAAGTAGAGGAACTAAAAGAGATCTGTGGTAGCAGTGGGTCGCGGTGTTAACCCTACTATTTAACTCTGCGAGGAACAGTGGTCTTAATTGGGCCGAATAATTCCAGGGTGAGTGTGTAGTTACATACTGTACTACAAACTAAGTGAGGGCACTGTGTTGCCCATCCAGACTGTTCCATTTCCGAAGGTGAACCTAGCATAAGTGCAGACATGTGTGCCGAGCGTTTCTAACGCTAATGTCATTGATTTGTAATACAGGCTTTTATGACTTTGATACCTCGGTATCTTAAAAGTGACATCTAATGTTTTTTCTTTCAGACAAACAAGCTCTGTTTACTATCATACTTATGCTTAAAGTTTTGGGTTATCCTTTTCTTATATATATATATATATATATATATATATATATATATATATATATATATATATATATATATATATATATATATATATATATATATATATATATATATATATATATATAATTGTGGTTAACCTGTCTATTTATTGCCTGTCAATAATCTGGTTCTTGAGAACCTTGCGTCTCCTTCACCTGTGTCAATTTATTGGTATAATTGAGCATTCATTCTATGTACCTTATCTGGGATAATTCTAATAGAATTGTTCCTTTATGCAAGCTATGTTGCATTGGTTTTCCTCCTATGCGGATATAAAACCTTTGTCCAATACAAGTATTGTGCGGAAAAATGGTCGATATTTCATATTGACGCAGTGGTCCTTTACAAACTATGCTTTACTTAATATAGGGCGAGACCACTATATTAGCTTGCCTGGTATTCATACCTAGATATATGTACTCTTCGAGACTTTTCCAGAGTCTAGTAGGACTCTTCCCTGTAGGGGGCAGGAAGCTCTAACATAGTTTATAGTTAGTTGAAAAGATGTATAACGGTAACATCTTAGGTCTCTAGGTCTAGTCGACCGGGAAAAAATTACCTCCGGGGAGTACGGCACGTTCTGAGAATCCACAGATACAGTAATGCTCTGGTACACTTCCATCAGGACGACATGGCTTGAGCCCAAAAAACGGATTTTGAGCGAAGCGAAAAATCTATTTTTGGGTGAGATGGCCATGTCGTCCTGATGGACCCGCCCTTGCCTTTCTAAGAAAGGGCTGTAGGACCCCTCCCTACATACAGTATCTATAGCACCTCGTGTACGCTACAAGGAATACAGATGGCGCCAGGATTGGCGCCAGGCACGCATACGAATCGGGGGATAGGGAAGCCTTGGGAGCGGCTCCCCTTTTTCTTTCCCGAATTCGTATCTCGTCAATCACCTCCTACGAGACGAAATCTCTGTCCAGGTTGTAGATTGCCATGTGACGTGTCTAGAATACGTCCTCTGATATGTCGCGATATCCCTTTCACGAGGGATACTCGCTCCAGGAGTTAGAATTCTGGTACCTTAAGGTAAATTCTCTGGGAATATCGCCGTAGTTGTAATATACCCTAGGAAGCTACCCTATAGGAACTTCCATCAGGACGACATGGCCATCTCACCCAAAAATAGATTTTTCGCTTCGCTCAAAATCCGTTATATATATATATATATATATATATATATATATATATATATATATATATATATATATATATATATATATATATATATATATTCTTTAAAAATAGCAATTCATAAGTAATACCAAAAATAAATCACTCGAAATTTAAATGTTAACTAGACCCTAGACTTACGACTAAATGACACTTCAAGAACAATGAAATCACTTGTTTCACTAGAAATTAATATATGAAAATATCTAATTTTGACAACTGATAAAAAAAATACACTTAAACACTAAAGTAAATATACAATAATTACACCTTCAGATAAAAGTAACTTTTGTTCTTATGACCTTTGGGTTCACACAGGGTTACAGAACGGTTAAGAAAAAATACATGCACTTCACTGTTTAACCAAATCACACAGAGCCAGTCACATGAATAAAAAAAATAATAATTTTACCATATAAACTGTACTTACAAATGCACTTCACTTCTTTCAAATAAAACACATAATATAACAATGTTTGAATGAACACTATACTGTTTAAGAGAAACACTTAGTGGCTGGATAGATGCTGGTGAGAGGACTGTCGGACGTTGGCTCTTCAGGAATGTCAGGCTGGATCTCTCCCTCTTATGAATTTCTAGGCCCTTATATGTCGTCCTAATTCATTCTGAAGTCTTCTAGTTCATTCCAGCAATGCAATCCCAATGTGTGTGTACATGGTCTGGTTGGCCTCTTACGACATCAGGTTGCTATCTTGGCCATTTGAAGTAGGGTTTTATTGTCGCCTTACAATGGCAACTCTCTCAGCTAACTCTGCCCGCCTCCTCTCATAACATTGAAAAAAAGAATATGCTTAGTCAAAAACCTTCATGCACTTTCCAACCACATGGAAATATGATGCAGGCCCTAGCGTTTGATACCTCCTTGGTGTCATACATACCTATTGATAAGTTTACATAAGACTTCGTAACAAAACTACATGGAATAAATGTCATTTTTTTTTTAAATAACGTAAATTTACATGCACAGATCTGATTGATAATATAACGAAATGAATGTCGATAGTCTTATGTAACTTACATACATTTACTTAATCCTACGAGAGTGGGACCTCCCTTACGAGCTGGCTATACATCTCTTAAATGCATGAATAAATTACAAGAAATAAAAGAATCTACTCTCCTGTTAGACTAGTTTCGTAAGAATATATATATATATATATATATATATATATATATATATATATATATATATATATATGTATATATATATATATATATATATATATATATATATATATATATATATACATATATATATATATATATATATATATATATATATATATATATATATATATATACATGTATATATATATATATATATATATATATATATATATATATATATATATATATATATATATATATATATATATATATATATATATTATATATATATATATATATATATATATATATATATATATATATTAACCATGTCCATTTCTTTCTCTTACATGTTGTTCAATTAACAGGTACTTCACTAGTGGCACAAGAGGTGGTAGTGTCTCGTGGGATTGCAACTCCCCTTTTTTAAGAAAAATGTTTGACGGGTAAACTTAGTGTTTTCAAAAAAAAAAAAAAAATAACTGTTGAACTTAGGTTTTCGGGATAAAATAAGGTTTAACTCTTAAAACATTTGGTTTTCAAGTAATAGAATTTGACGGTTGAGTTTGGTATGTACTGTAGATGGAAATTTTTTTATTTTGTCTGTTATCTTTAATTCAAGATTTCATCCTACATTGAATTATTTTGCTTTTTAGAAGGTTTCATACAACGGTCCTCTTTTTCAAAAAGTAAAAACTATACGTGATTCAACATTTGAAAGTAAATCTATGATAGTAACGAGCATGAGTGTTAAAACCATTTTAGTTACAATTATGTAGAGTAGGGTCAATATGAAGTCTTATTCCCTTCAAAAAAAGAAAGTTTCTCATTATGTCTTTATTTCTGAGTCAGAGTTAATTTTAAATCATAAATCATTTGTGGCTTATAGCATGAAAGTCACGTGTACTAATGATGATATTATAAATAGCCCTTTGCTAGAACAAAATCATATGTGCAACAGCGTGGGAATCAGCTCAATTCTCTTGAGTATTGATATATATATATATATATATATATATATATATATATATATATATATATATATATATATATATATATATATATATATGGTGAACGAGAGAGAGAGAGAGAGAGAGAGAGAGAGAGAGAGAGAGAGAGAGATGGTGTATTATGGTCAATTATGAGATAATAACTAATTTCATCAATCTATCTTATATTACCTTTAACTCTGTAGATGTCACTTAGAATTATATTAAGGAAACATATTATGGAAAAGAGAGAACAAACTTAACGAGCGTTTCACGAATAGGTCTATTCTCTGATTTGAAGAGATCTTCTCTAGATGACTGCTAAAGTGAGAGACTCACTACTATATAAGAAAAGCTTACTATCCAGTCGTAACCATTCCACGTTACTATTCCTATAATAATCACAAAAAAGATTAATAATCATTCTATATCAATATCAGGAAGAATTAATATCAATTACCCAAATTAATTTGTAGGTAGGTGATATTTTTTTCTAGATATAGAATATATCCATATCCTGACACTTTAACGTTCGTTGAATTATTTTTCTTTGAAGAGACGTCAATTACTTTACGAAACTCTTACACTTGAGTATAGTTTTAGTGAATGTCAGTGCACATTACGTAACTTTCAAATAAAAATGCATTCAACCTAGAGTAGTGATTCCCAACCACTTCACTACTAAGGACCCCTTTTATTGAAAGAAGAAATGAAGAAAAGAAACAAATTACTTTATCTTATTTGGATGATACTAAAGAATTCTCCAATCATGAAGGACGAACATTTTATTCGGAAAGATATTGCTGAAGCTCGATTCTCTGTTGGATGTGAAACAAGCGCCAATTTAAAGTTTCTATCCTAGGATCTCGGATGGTAGTTGGTTGTTCAAGGCACCAGCCACCTGTTGAAATACTACGGCTAGAGTTATTGGGTCCTTTGACTTGGCCAAATAGTACTACATTGAATCCCTCTATCTGGCTACGGCTCTTTTTTCATTTGCACACAAATACACCGAATACTTTTGCCTATTTTTCCTCTGACCTCATACACCTGACAACACTTAGATCCTTCCTAAATCCTGATATTCTGGCTTTCCTAAGGTCTTGCTGGACTAGTTGATATCGTCTTACCATAGGTTCAATCCTAATGAAAAGGTTGTAGATTTTCAATGTTAATAAACTTTATATGCTTGACTGATTATCATACAGCTCTAGTAATGCCTATGAGCATTCCATGAAGTGGGAGTAAAACCTAGATTATTTTAAAATTCTATAGAGAAAGCTGCCCGTTTGGTCTCAGAGGAAAGAAGCTCATAAACATGCCTGGGTGAAGCAGGAGATGATGTTGACGTGATAAGATGGAGAAAGGAAGGAAGAAGATTTCGGGAAGAGAACAAGAGGCTTAAGTAGTTCAATGTGGCTTACAACATAATTCTTTTGGCGAAGGTAAATCACAAAATGGCACGATCAGAATTTCCTTCGTTTTATTTTTTATATGTGAAAGAAGTCCAGCAATGAGCCTTTTTCAAGAAGAAGAATAAAAAAAATATGACTAATCTCTTTTAGATATTCTTAGAACAGAAGAGTTCTCTTCACACTTTAAGGGGTAACAACGCAAGAGCCCATATTTCCACCTGTTTTTTATAAGGCGAGGCCAATCTACTCAATTTCTCCCTCATC
>NC_090728.1:10887370-10902370 GCF_036898095.1 Palaemon carinicauda
GTGTGTTTATGTGTGTATATATCATCATCATCTTCTCCTACATCTATCCACGCAACGAGCCTCAGAAAAAAATCGCCACTCTTTTCTATCTTTAGCTTTTTAATCAATACTCCTCCATTCATCACTTACTTCACGCTTCATAGGTCTCAGCAATATAGGCCTGGAAATTCCAATTCTTCTAGTGCCTTGAGGAGCATGCCAAACCATCTCCCTCTACCCCTCACCACGATTTCATCCACATGTGACACTAGATGAGTCTCTCTTATAATTTCATTTCTAATCCTGGCCTGTCATCTACCTCCTAATATTCTTCTGACTACAAAATCTGTTGGATATTGTTTTATTGTTATACCACGACTCATACTATAACAACAATTTCACTAAACTCGTGTGAAGTCTGATTTTTATTTTTAATTTCAGGCGATTTTATTTCAAAATTTTACTTAATTTAGCCATTGGCTGATTTATTTTGTTCAGTCTTTTATTTACCTACAATTGTAAAGACACTGTATTAGAGATCATACTTCCTAAATATTTCAATCATTCTATTTCATCTTCCATTGCATATTCCGTTCTCAACATCTCTGTCTTTCTTCTATTTATCTTGAGCACAAACTCATATGATATTTCATGCATTCTTGTAAACAAGCTTTGCCGCGTCATCGGCATAATCTACCTCCACTGATTTCCTGTTTCCAATACAGTCCAATCCCTTTCAGCCATCCACAACTGTTCTATGGATTACAAAATCCATGAGGAGGATTAAAAAAATAGGTGACAATACATACCCTTTTAGTATTCAACTGTTCACTGGAAATCATCTTAATATGATGATAGATACCATAATGTGAGGAGGTGGGCGTAGGCATATGAGGACGTCTGATGTGGAGAGTGAGGTTAAAGGGGCAGGTGATAAAGGTTAGGATGAGTATAAACTGGTGTTGAGTAAGCCTTAATGTGTGACAGCAACCAGCAGTTTGAGGAGTGGAATGTCTACAATGATAAAATTACACTTGTACTGTGAACCACCAAACGACAGTGTCAACATTTCATAACCATGGGTAGAGATGGCAGATCCATTGACGGCCACCAGGCAGACATCATTATTCTTGGAATGATGGGGTCACACTCTTAAGAGGAACATGTCAGAAAGGAAGGATAGGTGTCAGTATCTACCATTAGATCCCCAACCCTTCAATAAGGAGAGATTAGTTAATGGGGAGGCCAAAAACTGACGCAGTGGATTACTTGCACGTTTATGTAGCACTGACATCTGATAGCACATTTTCAGCAACAGCCCCAAACCTTGAGTAGTAGTAGCAAAACTGATGGTGAGGGGCGTCATCCACTATCTGTTGAGGGCTTTGGTTGGGGCACGGGTAGGAGTCGGCAGAGATGGCTAGTGGGTGGCTTTGTCGCTTGCCAGGCATGTTTCTCGGTATGTGTTGATGCCCTATAGCATTCATCTCAGCTTCAATCACAGCAATGATGTACTCTGCTTTGCAGCTTGAGATTGTCTCCTTCTTGGTGCAGAAACCAAGCAAAAGCATCTTTACTGGCAAAGGAATGAGTTTCACTGTGGACAGATGAGTAGGGGTTGGTGGTGGACATCATTGTGAGATACGGCAGCTGGGGGGCGGGCTGTGTGCTCAAGGTACTTTTTAGGTCATCAATGAAACGGGAGTGAAGGATACAAAAGAATAAGACAAGCTCATGAATAGCTAACTTTATCTAGCTACAAGACAAGTATCATTTGATTAATAATTTGATGATAATTGCATGTGTATAATCAATGGCTTTTGTCAATAAGGATAACATTTTCATAAAACTTGGCAATATATTGACATTCATCGGCTTTTGTAGTTCAATTTAGTTGGAGTCAGATGGCAATTACTTGAGTGCGGTGCATAGAAGACAATGTAGAGAGGGCATTCACCTTTATCTGCTTTTGTTTTGCTTGCTGCACATACATTACATCTTCTTATTAAAAATCACTTATATGACTTTAGAGATGATGTCATAACCTAATATAGATGGGACAAAACTTTGAAAGATATGTAATATTGAACTTTATTAAAAAAAAAAAATCAAGCGTGTTGGACTTAACTCATTCACTAGTACTACTTGTGCAAGGTAGGCCTATGAATTCATCTATCCTCATTTTAAAGAATTTTCAGAATTAAAAAAAAATGAAGAAAAAAATTGTAGCAAATGTTAATGAGAGAATTTAGGGACGGCGTCAGAGCGTAATGATTCATTAAGGTTTCAATTAGTCATTCGTTATGCAAATTAGCTGCTGAAGATCAAAGGGAGAAGTAATATTTCAAATACTGTGGAATAATATAATAATCAACAGCTCGTGTACCTCGTTATTTTGATATTGCAAATTAATTTCATCCTTAATGAGCATTTTAATACCTATCATTCAACTTGGAACAATTCACGGGAATGTCTCCAATTACTAAACTAGTAACGTATGTTCACTGTTTATTCTTATATTCTGAGATGTCTCATAAATGGTAGGAACCATTTTCTTTAGTTGTAATATTCCATTATTTACAGTTTTCTCCTCGTGAGGTACAATTACGAGCTCTGCTTAGCATTAACGTATGTCTCAATGTTATTCAGTTTTTAGCATGTAGTACTCTCAAATGTATTCATACACATTTTAACAAAATCACTGCTTCGTGTCTACTTATGGAAGAATTATTTTTCTGTAACTGGTCACTTTATTTTGTTTTCAAGACTTTTTATCATTAAATTAATGCGACAAAGTTGTGTGAGGGGAAAAGAAAAGTTCCCGTCCTAATTATTCTTCTCTGTTGTGGGAGTCTAGAGGTCGTCAACAGATCACCGACTAAAATTAATCAACCATTCCACCCCACTCACGCGTAGTATCTTTTATAGTCCTTTTAAAGACTTTCCGGAATTGCAAGTTAGCCATTTGGGAAATTACATTCAAAATAATGTATTAAGCTATCTATTTTTATATATATCTACCACTGATTTATTCATTTATTTACCTAAATATGTATTTATTTCATTATTTACTCATCCATGTATCTAAAATCGACCTATATGTATATTCGTAAACAAATTCCTAATCTTTTCTTGATATATGGGTTTTTAATATTTCATTTTAATTGATGGAATAATAGGACTTCCTTGTTCTCCTTTTACCAAATCTTTTCATACAATACTTTATTGGATACAGAAGAAAGTGGTTTAATATCAACGTTTGAAAACATGTTCATAAAAACAACATATTAGACTCTTACAGATATATTCTTAATTCACTGAAAAGAGAAATTACTTTTTAATGATATTTGCTAATCTTTCACCAGCCTAGTTTATCAAGTCAAGTATATATAAAAGATGAAAATGAAAGCCTCTCTCTCTCTCTCTCTCTCTCTCTCTCTCTCTCTCTCTCTCTCTCTCTCTCTCTCTCTCTCTCTCTCTCTCTCAAATATTTATATACTAAGCCAATATAAGAAAGAACGAATCCTTACATCTCTTGAAGACAAAATTGAAACCTCCTCTCTCTCTCTCTCTCTCTCTCTCTCTCTCTCTCTCTCTCTCTCCTCTCTCTCTCTCTCTCTCTCTCTCTCTCTCTCTGTCTCTCTCCTTTTTGGGGTCAGAATTGTTTTATCTTCACCCTATGCCTTATAATTAAACATTATGATAGACTTCTTTTGTCAGAAGAAGCACACCGGTATTTACATTTCTCTGCAACGTAAGGTTCTTTACCAGCGAGTAGTTCCATCTCTTTCGACGGCTATCTATCGTGGAGATTTTAAATAATCACATAGTCTCTTTTTTACAATGGATATATAGCTGTTTTACACAAGGGATATTATACTTTAAACACATGACAATAAATAGAAAGAATTTCTCCGTTGTTGAAATGTGATCCTGAAGATCGGAGGGCCTTTTCTGATAATGGGTACAACGTTTCGTTACGATGGGGGTACTTATAACATACTTGATTGGTACCCACGTGATCACCTGCTACCACTGTCAGAGGTATGGACATCTTGATAAACATTGCAAGTCTAAGAATGATTATAAAGAATGTGGGAAATGTTAAGGAAAACATTCCACTATGGAGTGAAATTCGCAAGTGTCAATTTGTCAAAGGGTACTATCTGCTCTAAGTTAAACAAACCAAAAGACCACACGATAAATTTTAGAGACTACAAAGCTTATGACTTAGACTTAAAAAAATTGCAGAAAATACTAATCAGGGTTACTAATGATGTCATAAACTTTGGCTATGTAAATATACAATCTATAGGTAATAAGACTATTAAAATTCAAGAATGGATAAATGAGAAATATTTGGACATAATAGCATTATCTGAAATATGGTTAAATAACTTTGACAAGGAAAAGATCACTGAAATGACAACCCCCCCCCCCCCCCCCACACACACACACTTTCTTTCACATACCGACAGAAGGTAGGTCTGGTGGGGGTATCGGACTCTTTATACATAAAAGTTACTCAAATCTCAAAATGTTAAAAAGGACTAGTCAAGCATACCTTGAATATGTAGAAATAATAAAACATCCTTTGTAACAGTCTACAAACCTCCGAGAACAAACACTAATATAATTTTTAAAGAATTCGGTGCTCTCATAAAGATGATTATCGCGGAGAAAACGAATTAGTTACCTGTGGAGACTTAAATTTATGGATGGATGACGCATCAAATCCCGACGCTTTGGCATTGGGTGAGTTATTAGAATCATATCGACCAGTGGATAATGTCATCTGTAAAACTACTTTAACTGGGCATACGTTGGACCTAGTTTCAAGTGATGACGTGAATAATATTGTATCAGTGCACAAACTTATTACGTTTAGACTACCTCTATAGAAACATGTATTTATAAACAAACTAAATTTTACACAAATAAAATTTTCCTCCTACCGTATCTATTGAAGAAGTTACAAAGAAAATGAATGATGCTATCAACACTCCCTGTGATCATGATGACCCACGTCTGTTGGGAGCTAAGTGTGTTAACTGTCTTAAGACCAATTATAATAAGGTGAGTAAAAGTGAATATGATACCATGTGCCTCCCGATGGAAAAGGCTATAACTGTAAAAGACCAATCTCCTTGGTTTGATGGAAAGACTTTGGTGAAAAAGAGAGAAAAAAGACGTAAAGAAAGAAAGTGGAATAGATTAAAAATTTAAAGTACTTGGGTTGAATACAAAACTCCTGCGTGTCAATATAACTACTTACTATGAAGGAAAAACCCATGAAGCAGCAACAGACATAAATAAGTTATATCATCTCCTAAATGGTATAATGGGAAATGTAAAAGAAAAGAAGTTACCTGATGGATACAGTGACCAGTAACTAGGAAATAATTTTCTAGTATTCTTTAGGAATAAAATTGAAAATATAACTAGGTCATTTGTAAATACTCAACAACAGATTAATGATACACCAGGCACACTGACAAAATAAAATTTAACAACATAACACAAGATGACATCACCGGGATTATCAAGAGAGCAAAGAAAACAAACTGCACGATCGATCCTATGCAAATATGAGAAGTAATTGGAGAGAGAAACTTTTCTAGTCTGTCCGAAATAATAATGAGAATAGTAAATGCAAGCATTGATGAATTTAAGTTTCCCAAATCCGAAAAAAAATGGCTATAGTCACGCCAGTTGTGAAAAATGCTCTTGGAATACAAGGAATTAAGGTCATAGAGACCCATTTCGAATCTATCCTTTGTTTCAAAAGTGCTTGAATACATAATTCTTGAAAAACTAGTCAGTCACTTAGAAGTAATAAAAGCTTTGCCTGACAACCAGTCTGCTTACGGAAACTATACTCTAAGGAAGGAGCCATCTGCTCTGTTGTAAACGATATGCTGGAAATGATGGATGGAAATAAATGCGGTATTTTATTATTGCTAGATCTCAGTGCTGCTTTTGTTACAGATGTCTATGAGCTGCTACTAAATGATATACGGTCCATCGGCGTTGAAGATCAAGCTTTCGAATACCTAAAAAACTACTTGGTTGGTAAAAAATACCATGTACAAATTGGAAACTCATATTCATCATATGAACCCTTAAATAGAGTGGTATCTCAGGGGAGTGTACTTGGCCCAATCTTATTTTGCATCTATACTATAGGTGTATCGAAACTACTACAAAGGCATAGTGTGATGTTGAAACTATTTGCGGATGTCACACTATTTTACTTCTCCATAGATGATATAGATGCCACTACTGAAACTCTAAACCAAATCCTTGATAGTGTTAGAGAATGGATGACATTCAAACAACTAAAATTAAATTAGAACAAAACTGAGTTCATGGTAGTGGGTAAGAGAAACAGCGTGAGAAGTTTGGGTGATATTCAAATGAACATAAATAATGACTCCAGATTGTAACCTGTCTTTCAATGCCCAAATAGATAATGTAGTAAATACGGCCGGTTATCATCTAAGAAATATTGCGTTTTATAAAAAAAGTACCTGGATGAAAATTATGTAGACAAACTTGTTATAAACTGCGTTATTACCAAGACTGACTACTATAACTCCATCTATTACAATTTATCAAAAGTACAACTTAAGACATTACAAAACATAATAATGAGAGGAGCAAGACTGATGAATGATATCCCACCCAGAAAGAATCACTCCCTATACTAATTGATTTACACAGGCTGCCGATTAAATCAAGAAAGGAATTTAAAATATGTGCAATAACGCATCAAGGTATCAGAACCAGTTGTCCAAATTGCTATATATTGCGCAGTTAAGATATCGTGTCGACATGAGAATACATACAAATGGTTTCAAACTATTGAAACCTAGATAATTGTCTACTGTAAGCGCCATAGCCTTTAAATATGAGATCCAGAGACTATATAATAAGCTCCCACGAGATATCCGAATGATTGAAGATATTAAGGCTCTCAAGAGGAAACTGAAGACTTTCTTATTTCATCAGTCATATAACAGTGACGATTTAACAGTAAATAATCAATACATGGTATGAAACTTTAGAATGCTCTGAACGAAAGAGGTAAAAGACAGTGGAGGTCCTGTAGAGAGCCGGGTTCCCCTACTGTATGGGACTGGAAAAGCAGCCGTCAAAGTAAAGTAAGGTAAAGTTTGCAGGAAAATAAAGCAATCTTAAGAAAATTTTATCATGTAAGCAGCAGTAAAACAAATAAAGACGGAAAGGTAGATCACCATAGAGTGAGAATGCATATACTGTATATCCTCTTTTGACAAGCTCGTATGCCCGTACTGAGGGGTTAGGGTGGGGGTGGGGTGGTGTGGGGGGTGGGGGGGGGGGTTGGGGTGGGGGGAGGAGATCCCATGCCTCGTAGTGAATTCAGAAAAGTTCGGAAATGTGATTATTTACTTTCCGTTTACTATTTTGACTTATGAGTATATACAAAATTGTATTGTTTTTATCGTTATCACATACATTTTATATCATATATAGAAATCTAAATCATAGATGAAATGAATAACTTATAGAAAATGATAAACTTTCATATATAGATAGAGTATTCTGGGATTATATGCAAAGATTGTCTTCAAAACTATAAGACAGCAAAAAGATTGCGTTTTACTATCGTTGTCTCTCCAAAGCTCCTCCGACGACATTCGTAATCTCTCAGCAGGTATCGTTAGTTTCTTCACTGGCCTCTGAACTGTATCTGCTCTCTCCATACAATATACGCACGCATTTCAGTACTCTCTCTGTATTTTGTACGTACTCAGGTCCATCGCCGGAGGGGGTACGGAAGCTGTGGATACAGTAAAGGTAACAAGATGCCATTCAAAGAGGAAGCAAACACCATTTTTTTTTATTTTTTTTTTTTTTTTATTTTTTTTTTTTTTTTTTTTTTTTTTTTATCGCAAAGCTTGGTCAACCAACTGGTGCATGAGATCACTTTTAAAATTCCCTTGCGGATCATGGCGGATATGACGGACAGACATATGGTTTGCCATAGACACAGCAAACTCACAATACGAATTCATCGCGAATTGCTGCATATGCTCTATCCACAGCCTTCCACGGCATCGAAGCAAAGGTGTGAGAGAGGGTTAACCCGGTCAAAGGGTCGAGCACTAATTCTCGGACAGTCAGTTATAAATAGGATAAAGATAAAAATATAAGGGGGAGTGGGAGACCGGGAAGGAAGAGATATAGAGAACATCTTATGTGAAGTTTAAAAGAGTTTAATCTTCATTACAAAAGTTACCGCAGGAATATAGCAAGGTGTAGTATTAAATAGAAATTATGAGTGGAAATACCGACCAAAAGAACATTTTTTTTTATGGTTAAGTGTTTCACTTGGGTAGGCTACACAATGTATATATATATATATATATATATATATATATATATATATATATATATATATATATATATATATATATATATATATATATATATATATATATATATATATGTACTGTATATATATAATATATATATATATATATATATATATATATATATGTACTGTATATATATTATATATATATATATATATATATATATATATATATATATATATATATATATATATATATATAAATATATATATATATATACTGTATATATATATGTATATTTATACATACATACATATATATATATATATATATATATATATATATATATATATATATATATATATATATATATATATATATATATATATATATATATTTATATATATATATATATATATATATATATATATATATATATATATATATATATATATATATCTCACTTGGAACTAAATTTACATTATAAACTTATTTACAAATTACAACCTATGGCTATTCTATGGCACTTTTGCCTGATAAACTTTATGAAAAACGTCTATATATGACCCAAAATCCACTGCCATATTCATTTTCAATTATAAAATAACTTGGAAGCATTAAGGTTCAAAGCTCGGAACTATAGATTTACTGAAAATATTTTTGTGATGCATGAAACCTATAAACATATTGGTCCTCACTTCACTCCGCATTCTCTACAGGTATAAACATAATAAAACATTAAATTGCATTATAGCGCACCGTGCCGGTTGACCCTACATTATAGCGCACCGTGCCGGTTGACGCCAGGTTTATTTTTTCCAATGAATCATACTTTTGAAACACAATATAGATGTAACATCACATATTCTAATAACTTCTACAAACTTCTGTACTGATATAGCAGTGCATATTTAAAACAAAATTAACAAACTTTCAAATTAACATATAAGCCTCCTCTGCCGCCCAGGAAAAACCATAGATAAAAAACAAAATCTCAAGTTTTGAAAAAACTATGGAAACCTGTGTATCCACGGCAATAATGCAGAGTAACTCAAATTTGAGTGGTGGAACCTCACTCTTGTACTACTAATAAATAATAATAATAATGATATTAATAATAAATTCGACTTGCTCGGGCTAGCGTGCGCTAGAAAGTGACCACTTACAAAATACCTCTTCAAACATCGAATAAGTTTCACCCAACACTAAATTCTCATTGGCCACTGCCTACATAACAACTGAACTTCAGTAACAAGACACTAAGATCTGCTTACATGTCGTTAGGACAATTATTTTTCGCTATACTTCGTAACGCGAAAAAATTCTAGTCCTCACTTCACTCCGCATTCTCTACAGGTATAAACATAATAAAACATTAAATTGCATTATAGCGCACCGTGCCGGTTGACCCTAGATAATACCAAAGAAAGGGAGAGAAGAAAAGAAATGGAGAGAAAGAAATAAATGTTCCGATTGATTGATTTACACATTTAACCTCTTTTTGAAGCCTTTGACAAACATGTTTACTTGAAACAGACTACCAACACTCATGTCTATGAAGACACCTATCATTGACGTTATCGTTTGCGATGTTTGAACTTGTAGCCACAGTTTTAACAAAAAATTCTGTTTGGTTACATTACAGGAGCTTTTAAAAAACTTCTTAAAGATAAATCGATCAAAGGACAAAATCATTCCAGCTTCCTCTGTATCAAGCAAAATACATCAAATATGGAAAAGCATTTGTGACAACTTCCGATATCAAAAACTTCACAGTATTGGTGATTTTTCATTTTTTTTTTTTTCTGTTCAACTAAGAAATCTTCAAATTACAATAAACTTAATTCCCCAAATCTCAGATAAGAAAACGTTAATGATCTATCAAAATAATAAAGAAGTTTTTCAATATAGGAAAATATAATCCGCACGGATTCTGCAACACCATATTATCAAAAAGATCCTTTGTATGCACCGATCTACCAGCTTAATGTTTCACAGGTGCTTGCAAAGATTTAACAAGTGAATTTTCCGTTGGATCTATGCAACCCCTCATTTCATGCATGCACGTTATGGCATAAATAGCTTGATCACTGGAGATTACTAAAGCACCGGAATCTAATAAAAGCGTCATAAATAAAGCAACATACAATGGCATTTCGCTTTGCTCGTGACCATTATTATAAGTTTCTCTTTGTTGAAAGACAAGTTGGTAGGCCTTGTCGGTGGTCATTCATCGATGATAGAAGATGCCCATGACAACTGAGGCCCCTCAATTTCCTGTCCAAATTAGATGCCACCGTTAAAGACGACTGCTGGCATTTCATTGCATTCACGATCCTGGAAAGCAGATTCCAAAAATAAAACAATGTACATATATACTTATAATTTCAAAAACCTTTACCTTCTATATCAAAGTTAAATTTCGGCGAAAAATTTCCCTTTTTTTTTTTTATCTTTGCCGTGTGTAATAAACCTTTTGTTACGTAAACACTCAAAGTTTAACAATAAAGTTTCCCTCGTTAATATCAACAGTCAAGATGGAGAGGACTTTCACTCTGGAATATTCTACTTAAGAATTTTTACCTCCATTTTATTAATAACCTTTGGTATAAAGCACCAAACCTCAAGTTAAAGCATCAATTCCCTCTGTACCGAGACACCAATATTAGAGATTAAAAACCTCAACATATTTTTAAAAGTAGAACAACAGTCTAAAGAATGAATAACTCTCACAAGTCCATAACTCTGAAAAATGTAAGCAAGAATTGACCATTCATCCATGTTAGTTGACAACACTTCAAAAAATCCGCTCTTTTGTACTCTTCCTGGGCTTACATACATTGATGACCTGAACAGTGTATTCAGTACAAGTTTAAATTCTTTGGTTTTCTATGATCTCCAAATCTGGCTTTTTGCTACCTACTTGCATTAAAATCGATTTTTTTTTTATCTGGAACAACGTTCAAACATTGCCAAAGTACTTTACATAATTCTGTCGACTGCCTCCTGCTCCTTCATGTTTAATTTTAAAGATTTATTTGCTGTCCAGTTTCCAACCACTCTTTTCATGATAAAAAAAAAATGCGCTGTATTCATCGCTAAAAACTTCAGAATTACTCCAAACCTACTACTGAGGTGTCACAACATATAAATTTCCCAACACCAGAGGCGTGACAATATAACTTAAATCTGAGGAGTCACAATATAGCGGTAAGTTTCCTATGTCTGAAGCGTCGCAATATAGCGGTAATTTTCCTATGAGGCGTCGCAATATATTGATAAGATTGCCTACATCCGAGGCTTCGCAATGTGATAAATTGCCTACATCTGATGCGTCACAATATAGTAATTAACTGCCTACATCTTAGGCGTCACAATAGAGTGATAAACTGCCTACATCTGAGGCGTCACAATATAGTGCTAAACTGCCTACATCTGAGGCGTCACAATATAGTGCTAAGCTGCTACAGTACATCTGAGGCGTCACAATATAGTGATAAACTGCCTACATCTTAGTCGTCACAATATAGTGATAAACTGCCTACACCTTAGGCGTCACAATATAGTGATAAACTGCCTACATTTTAGGCGTCACAATATAGTGATAAACTGCCTACATTTTAGGCGTCACAATATTGTGATAAACTGCCTACATCTTAGGCGTCACAATGAAGTAATAGGTTAAATAAGTTTGATGCAAGTATATAGTTAAAGTAACAACCAAAATAAAAAGAATGAATTTCTGCGTCAAAACGTGATCTCAAGTAGAGCATCCGATATTTCCCCATTAAGTTCCCAACTAGCTTTACTCAATATGTAAAAATACAGAAATACTTTATCGTTTTCATTTTAACAATACCTCTCACGACAAATTTCGTGGAAATTATGTAACAGACAATTCTGTCCAAAAGATATTCGTTAAAATAACGTTTTTGTTAATTCAGAAGGTTTGGCATCTAAACAAGGTCTTTAACGACATAGTTTATCCTAATACTGTAGTTACGAAATTTGCCTTCAGTATTCGTCCACTGTAAACATTTCCAAATACAATTTAGAGTCTGAAGAACCAATTATACTTTCTTGTAAATAAATCCAAATCTTGAAGCTTTTAAAGTAAATAGCTAGCATCCAATGCCCCTTCAAAATAACCATCCGCAGCTATGCCATCATCTAAAAATACTTCAATTTTCACTTCCTTAGATCTCCAAAATCTAACAGACTTAAGAACTTTAGTAAAGATGTACCGCCGCTTTCAAAAATATCTAAAGATAATCCATTATAAAAACTTTTTAAATTTTTCCCCAATGAGAAAGATATTGGCAACGTTTTAATAGATTTCTATGCGACAAGTAGACTGTAGACTGATTAAATCCTTGAAAAGTTTGTAATAAAAAAAAACCAGCCTTTGCTTGCCATTTCCATTCTTGGTCACCGTCAAAGGAATTATTTCTTAGTTTTTCTGATACCAGTGTCACCCATTCTCTTTTAATAAATTCTGATTCGTCCCTTTCTGACCTATTGTTACCCAATCCAACAACCACAGTAACGGTTTTGAAATGGAATTTTGTGATCGCCCTTTTAGATGTCAATGACTATCTTACCGGACCCAATCTAGTTCTGTTCAATGTATTGTGAATAACAACAACCAACAGGCGATTAGAAACAATAAAATAAAATAAACACAATGTTCCAATTTCCTTGTACCAACTGCCAAGTATACAAAATAAAAACAGCTATATTTTCACTTATCTTTTCGACGTCTTTCTTGGTACATTCCCGGCTCCAATGTCAAACTCTCGGCCTTTATTGAGCTCTAGACCTCTTCCATCAAAATTCATATGAATCCACACTTTCCCTCGATCTTTAACTAGCTTGACACTTTCAGTGAAGCTGCTCTTTGCGTACTAACTCGTTTCTGCAGCAGTTTTAGATGTTCCTTGTCCTCCAAGTTGATAAACAATCGCATCTAATGCTAACATTTTCGTATCAGTTTCCTCAAAATAACGCGATGCTCATTCAAATGGTTTTCCATCATACTTTTACGAGGTGCGGATACTTGTTGAATATTCTGCTGGAAATCGGATAATAGATTGTCCATCACTTCTTGAAACGGTTTCAGCATTCTGATTACTAGCGTGAAAACACTATTCACATCTGAAGCTGTATTTGACCCTGCCTGGCGTCCTGGCTAATAAATTCGACTTGCTCGGGCTAGCGTGCGCTAGAAAGTGACCACTTACTAAATACCTCTTCAAACATCGAATAAGTTTCACCCAACACTAAATTCTCATTGGCCACTGCCTACATAACAACTGAACTTCAGTAACAAGACACTAAGATCTGCTTACATGTCGTTAGGACAATTATTTTTCGCTATACTTCGTAACGCGAAAAAATTCTATTTCACTGTCCACAGGTTATCAATGGAACTGTATCTCTTTCAAAATAATTGATAAGAACGAGATACGTTTAATTAGTAATACGAAAATGTCAGGAGAAACATTAAATAGGATTTGATCGAAATACTACTTCATGGTGAAGTACATACTGTATACATATACTCTACTCCCAAAAATTACTTCCTGGCAACTTCCTATGTATGCAGGTCTGAGTGCAGCTTTGAATGTTTTGGAACCAATCTTATCCGGTTTGCCGATCTGTGAACACGCTTCAAGATGCAGGGAAACTTGGAGCAACGTTACGCCATTAAGTTTTGTGTTAAACTTAAGAAAACAAAACAAGAAGTTGATTGAATGTAAAAAGAGGCCTATGGGTATGAACAGATGAGCCAAGCGTGTTTCTATCGGTGGTTCAACAGGTTTTCTGAAGCAAATGAACAGGTTGAAGATGAACCCAGATCTGGAGCACCGAAAAATGCATTGAGGAAGTGCAATGGTTAGTGATGCAAGACCGTCTGTGAGGCTGATATCTGAAGCAGTTGGTATTATTACTAGCACAGTTGACACAATTCTGACAGAAGATCTGAAGCTCAACAAAGTCTCTGCAAAATTCGTGACGAAGATCCTATCTGACGACCAGAAGAGAAGCAGTTTCGCGTGGAATATTGTACTGACATTCTCGGAAGGATAAAGGCTGATTCAGTTTTACTGAATAATGTGACTTGCGACGAGAGTTGGGTGTTCCACTACGCCCCCCCCCCCCCCGCCAAAAAAAAAAAAAAAAAAAAAAAGCAAAGATGAGCAAGTCACAAGAGATAGCTATGGCCAATCGTTTATTTAACTCTGAGGGGCTCATTCACGTTGAAAGGGTTCCTCAATACGGAATATTACCTTACTATTCTGAAAAGCTTCAGGGAGAAAATGAGAAAGAAGAGGTCTCAGCATTAGAGGAGTGGTCAGTGGTGGTTACACCAGGACAATGCCCCAAGCATTACGGCCTGCCAATATAAGAGCCCGTGTCTTGCATAAGGATAGGCAATCTACACACACACACACACACACACACACACACATACACACACACACACACACACACACATACGCCCCAAGGCACAAGGCAACGCTGGTAACCACCTGGATGATCGACAGGGGAATGAAAGTGGCACAACACCCATCCTACTGCCCTGACCTGGCCCCTTGCGACTTCTTCCTGTTCGCATGCATGAAAGACAGCCTTAGGGGATCCAGATTCCATTCAACAGAGG
>NC_090728.1:10907370-10912370 GCF_036898095.1 Palaemon carinicauda
TCTGAACAATGAAAAAAATATTTTATTCTAACTTACTTTTGATTGTAATAAATATCCTTTATTCATTAACTAGAACTCAACCATAAACTGTCTAGTGTGAAGTAGTTATTCTCCTATTCCTTTTTCAAAAGTCTCAATAAGGACAACTAAACATTATGTTTTATTTGTTTTTAAGTTCAAACATAATTGTGTTTGTGATTTTTCCATCAATTTATGGTTACTTATTGTTTTAGGTATTCTTACTTCATTACTCTCAGGTTCCAAATTGATTTAGATGGAGTTATCTTTTTATGATTATTATACTATATATTTATACCAGATCTTAGTCGGACTTCTATATATTTTGTAGATTTACTATGAATTTTATGTGCTTTATATTCAGAAATATATTCTAGCTGATCAATCTATTTGTTTGGAGTAAAATGGATGATGTCGGTTCGTTAATGAATAAAAGAAAACTTTTGACTTTGTCGACGAATGAATACTTCTCTCACTAAGTGATTTCCGTCACAAGTAACAGAAAGAAAGCAAGAAACACCAGAAAAACTACATGATAAGGTACTTTATAGTTAACTGATAATGTACAACAGAAAATCAGTTCACTTCCGGCGGAATTGGTTCATGAAATATTCTATTCTCCAAATAATATAATTTTTTTTTGAATTTTAGTCCTGTTAATAACATCATTTTGATTTTGAATTGATTAGCACCATTTTGTATTACCTTTTACTAAACATCATGAGCCGAAATGCATATCTATAAGTGTAAAGGAAGTTTGCATTCTTTCTGTCCGAAAACAATAGATTTTAGGTAATAGTGTGTTGGTTATTAGAAAGTATATTGGAGATTGTAAGAGCCACCGGGGTTCTCTTTGTTCTTCTATATCATTTAGACGTATCGTTGGAATTTTTTGATTCATAAAGATTATTTCTCCTGAAAGTTTCAAAACACGATTTTTTTTTTCTTCTCAAGCAGTGAGAGTTTTGAACCTATATATCAAAGGGGCTATATAAGTGATTACTCTTTAACAAGTTATATGTGTATTTACAATCGTCTTAATGTGTCACTGCTAACCCTGAACTCAGATGTAGAATTGAAAGAATAAAGCCCAAATGATGACTTAAGTTTTCTTTCATTTCTTCACTGGGTTAAAACTTTGAGGAAACTTTTAGGAAAGTAAGATATTAAGAAGCATTTTGGCTATTAGAGATATGTATTTCAGACGTACCAGTGAAATATGATATTGAATGAATTTGCATATACTTCAATCTTGCCACTGATGGCTCAAAGTTATTCACAGAGTAGCGTCATCATTAAAAGGCACTTCTTCATTTCATCTCCTTTATTTTTATCTTTCTGAATATTGTGATGCTGGCAATAGTCATAAAATGCAATTTACAATAAAAAAAATTTTGGTACTTTCCCATTCTGTCGTTATGAATCTTTGATTAGGGTCCATTAAAATGGAAAATTTTCAAAATGTTCCAGCCATAATCCAAACATTTTAACTAGCAGAGATATATTGTTTCATTCCTTACCAGTTACATCCCTCCTTTCACTCTTCTTTCTAACTCTTTATAACCTTTATCCCTTTCTCTCTCTCTTCTTCTTTTCTCTGATATTTCTTTTTCTTTTCTTTGCCACTTTTAACGTGAACATTCGCTTAATCGTTGTGTGATTCTGGGACACGCAATGCTATTTCCTAAAGAATGGAATCGAGAGGAAATGGTTTCCTCATCACTTGGGAAGAACGAAACAGATCTAGCAACTCGAATGAAGGCGTTTTGAAAGTCAAAGACCAGAGATTACGTGGACACGTCGCGTGTGTGCAAGGACTGTTTTTATGAAAAGCTTGATGCTCACTGGTATTAATGCTCTATAACACCGTTTCCATGGTTGGTTGGGTGCGGCTAGAATTCCCTACTTCATGATAAGTGTTACTTAACTAATTTTAGTATCTATTTGCTGTAATATTTCTGATGGCGTATGCTGGCATTCAATGTAATGTAAAAAGAATGGAATTAGATCGGAAAGAAACTTAGATTTCAGTTCCTACTGATTCCTGTCCCTCACACCGCTCCCACTCGTTGTTCGTCTCCTCCTTCTGAGATATGATTGACTTGGGAGGCTGGGACTTAAGGGAAGTCTGAGAGGGAAAGCAAAAAAGAGGAATGGATGGAAAGAGTGCTGAGATAGTCTATAGAAAATTATATAAAATGTCAGCTTGTAACTGTTCTAAAAACATAAAAACACTGTGCCGGGAGCCAAAAGTGGCCTGTGATTCTTATTAAATTTCATAGGGTGCATATGGATGTGGTAGGACCACTTCCTACTGGTATAACACAACATAAGTTTACATGTGTATTTTTGGATGCATTTACTCGTTACACTCATACTTACACGACGTTGGCTAGATCAGCAAATTCATTAGCACAAGCGCTGGGATCTTTCATTACTTTGTTTGGTTGCCGGATGATTTTGATAAGTGATAATAGTCGTGAGTTTATAAATAAGGTGGTGAAATTGGTCACAAACTTGAAAATCTAACACTTTTCAGTGACTGCATATAGGCCTTCCCCTAATAGCTTAGTGGAATCGCATAATAGGGATGTACCAAACGTGTGTCACACAATTGTACATAATTATTTTGTATATATTATACTTGTATCTGCGCTCTTCCCTCGCACTAAAAAGAACCTGAATGATCATGTCTCCGATTTTGCTCTGTAACATTGTCTGTCTCTCGAACATGTTATGTCCTGTTGCCTTGAGGTTTTGTATATAAAGGAGAGTGTTCCTTAATAAAAAAAACTCAGTTGATTGCATCCTGCCTTTGAGTTCACAACCCTCTCTCGGCCCGTCACATTGGTGACCCCGGAAGTCGACTCGCTCCCACCGCCTACCACCCCCACCCCCTCGCCCCTTCATCGTTGGTACTATGGGTGACTCTACGGCAGTTGGTGCTGTGGCCGCTCCATTCAAACTTTCATCGTTTGCCAGCAGAGAGGCGTTTGCTTGGTTTCAGCGGGCAGAAGTCCAGTTTCGTATCAGGGACGTGACTCGCTCAACCACCAAAGCGGATTATGTTCTCGCGGCGATACCCGAGGACACCTTCCCAGAAATATCCGACTGGCTTTGTGAACAAGGAGACACCCAAATAGCGTATGATGCCCTCAAAACATACCTTCTGCAGCAGTACTCGCCGTCGCCAGCCGCCCGTATAGCAAAGCTTTTTCAGCTCTCGCAACAACTGTTGGGGGACCAAAGGGCTTTGCTTGCCCTCAGAGAAATGACCAGTATCGCTCGCCTTCAACCTGCCGCAGACGGCTCTCCTCGTGAGGTGAACCTACTTCGTGCCCTTTGGATACGCCGTTTACCTGAACCTGTACGCGCTGCCATACCCGATGTCGATAGTTTACCCATAAAGGACTTGATGACCAAAGCCGACGCCCTTATGGACAGCCACATCAAGACCTCCATCAACGCCTCCACCCCTGACGACGAGGATGCCTATTCAACGTCAACCGAAGCTGACATGAATGCCGTAGGACATACACGCCTACCACGTGACGTGCCGAAGCGGCGACAAAGCCGCCCACCACCCACCAATCGCTCACGCCCCAACGAACGACTTCTACAGCCACTTACTACCTCCCATCCGCCGCAGTTTTGCTACTACCACTTCAGATTCGGGGCAACCGCGAAGAAATGTGCCAAGGATTTTCAGTGGCCAAAAAACGTGTAAGTAGGCCATCGCTTGTGGCCGTGGCCTCCCGTGTTTCTAATCTTTTCTTTTTACAGGATGCAGGAACAGGCGTGCGATTTTTGGTAGACACGGGTGCTTGTCGTTCTCTTTTGCCAAGGAAACTCTTCAAGGCACGACGTAGTCTTTCTACATCTGCCGACGTCTGCTTGGTA
This sequence comes from Palaemon carinicauda, assembly GCF_036898095.1. Taxonomy (NCBI): domain Eukaryota; kingdom Metazoa; phylum Arthropoda; class Malacostraca; order Decapoda; family Palaemonidae; genus Palaemon; species Palaemon carinicauda. Next base: position 10,911,289 of record NC_090728.1, read on the forward strand.
GCTGCCAACGGATCTGCGATACCCACCTACGGTTACGAGAGCCTCACATTATCGTTCGGAAACGGTAAATTCAATTGGAAGTTTCTCGTTGCTGACGTCACAATGCCAATCCTCGGTGCGGATTTCCTCTCTCATTTCCACCTTCTAGTCGATGTCACCCACCGACGATTGGTCAATGCACACTCATACTTGTCAACACCTCTTCAACCCGCCCCCTCTAACCTCGCTCTCCACATCAGCGCACCCACGGATGCCTACGTCCACCTCCTCACGTCGTACCCGGAAGTATTTCGTCCAGAAATTCACCAAATGCCCACAGTTCCTGCCAAGCACGGTATTTATCACCACATCAAGACGACGGGACCCTCAGTCTTCGCAAAATTCAGACGTCTGGCAACAGAACGATTGGCAGCCGCCAAACAGACGTTCGCCGAAATGGAGGAAATGGGCCTTTGCTAAAAGGCCTCCAGCCCATGGTCGTCACCCTTACACATCGTTCTGAAGAAAGACGGCTCCCTCAGTCCCTGCGGGGATTACAGGCGCCTGAAAATGCAAACAGAACCGGATCGCTACCCCCCTCTCAAACATTGCCGACGTGACTTCCTACCTGCACAAAGTGAAGGTTTTCCCTACGCTCGACCTCCTGAAGGGGTATTATCAGGTGCCTATGAACCCAGAAGACATCCCCAAGACTGCCATCACCACTCCGTTTGGTACATACACCTTCAATTACTCCTGTTTTGGCCTTCGTAATGCTGGGGCAACGTTTCAACGTCTCATGGATGGCCTCTTAGGGGACCTCCCTTTCTGTGTATGTTATGTGGACGATATACTTGTGTTCTTCTCCTCAAAAGTGGAACACCTCCATCACCTGCGCATCGTGCTCGACCACCTGCAACAAAACGGCCTTGTAGTCCGGTGCGACAAGTGTACCTTTGGCGCCAACGAAGTGTCGTTCTTAGGGCACCGTATCACTCCTGAAGGAGTCCATCCCCTCCCTGAGAAGGTAGCAGCCGCTCAGAAATTCCCCATGCCCTCGACCGTCAAAGCTCTGCAGGAATTCTTGGGCATGATCAACTATT